>NC_063180.1:2100000-2365000 GCF_023159225.1 Perognathus longimembris pacificus | reverse complement strand
AATGATGGTGACTCTTAGGACTGAGAACCTTCTCCCTATCTAGTCTTTCAAACATTATTTCATTTTATCTTGTTAATGGCATTATAAAATATTTATCATTATTTTTATCCTATTGATGGAAGAGGACGATCTGAGAAGTGGATTGCCCTAGTATGTGCTAGAATCCAGCTTCATACAGATATTGCTCTGGTATTAAATTTGATCTGCATACCAAAGTAATAAACATTAAAAGAATACAAGTGTCACACAGGGAAGGAAACAGATAGAAAGAGGTTCAGTATCCAAAGAAAAGGTTCATATCTTCTTGTTGTCAACTTTATGTAACAACTCTGATTTCAAACAGCAATAACAGGGATATAGTTTGGTAAATCCACTCTATATCAGCTGAGAGGTCTGCGAGGCTGTGGCTAGCTCATCTGAACTTTCCTTCACATAACTGGAAGTCAGTGTCTCCTGGCTGTAGACTATGAGTCTCAGGTAGGAAAATGTTTCAAACCTCAGTATTTTTCATTGGATATATGATTTTTTAATATAGTTTCTGTGTTTCAAGGACAAGTGTATTAAAGGAGCAAGAGTGAGACAGATATAACTATATCACATTTTATTACCTACATTGAAAAGTCACACAGCTTTCTTTCTGTACTTACTAAGTATTAGGGGATAGTCTTTCAGGATAGTCTGTATTGAAGATAAAGGAAATTTGATATCACCTTTTAGTTGTGCAGATATGCAGATAAAACTGAAAATGAACATGCCCTCTTTAAAATATTGTATATGATAAAGTACTCTAAGAAGTTACAACAAACACACAAGAATCAGGTGACAAACACAGGTCTCTCCAATTCAAGGTTGAGAATAAGTCTCTGATGTCTGTCTTATAGCTATTGGTCAGTCAATTATGACTCATTCTGAGGGTTCACATTTGCCTCTTAGGTAACTTTTGTCCTACTTAAAATAATATGCTACAATGTTTTTTATAAGAGTTTGATGGAAATCTTAAAATACAGAGGCGACCACATGAATCTAATCAGTGTGTTTTACTGTGTGAGGAAGCCATCCCTCCTAAGGTCCTGAAATTCACTTTTGGTGTTTAATTAGGGACACAAATTCATGTTCCATAAGAGTAGCATGCATCTACAAAGCCACAAATTTGGATGATTATCTTAAGAGAAATAAAAATTATCTCATGTAAGTATAAGAAGTATTTATTTGACCAATAGTAGGTTGTTTAGATCATCCATTACTTCAGTAAACAAAAGAGATTGCCTAAGAATCAGCATGAAAACTGTACACAGGAGAAAGTTGGTGTTTTCTCACGAAGTCATGAAAGATTATGTCTATACACTGTGTCTCAAAGGTGTGTCTGGGAAGAAGAAGCTATTCTTTAATCCTAGCATATGCTACTTGTTTAGTGACAGAAAAAGAACATGAAGTTAGGATCCATAGTTATTCTGCTTATCAGCTGTGAGATCATGAGTAATTATACACTGTTTCTGAAAATTGATTGAAGTCTTTGTCTTTTTAGTATTTAATGGTGCAGATTTCATGTCTTGTACCTCACAGTGGGTCAAGACATTGTTCTGTTAACTTTGGACAGTGTGTGTGTGTGTGTGTGTGTGTGTGTGTGTGTGTGTGTGTGTGTGTACTTAATTCAGGGCCTGGACACTGTCACTTAACTTTTAGCTCAAGGCTGGTACTCTATCCCTTGAAACACAGATCCACTCCTGGTATTGTTGCTGGTAAACTTCAGATATGTGTCTCCCAGATTTTCCTGCCCAAGCTAGATTTGAACTGAGATCCTTACAACTAAGCCACCCGAGTTGCTAGGATTACAGGTGTGGCCCAGCAGTGGCCAGCATGACCAGTATTTTATCATATTATCCAATGAACCAAGTGCACATGAATTCCATTAGCAAGCTTCAAAGATCCTCAGAATTTGAGATTTTTTTAAATTTGAGTTCAGTTTTGAAGATTGCTTTTGCCAGCTTGTGGGTACACTTGTTTTCTCTTCTTCAGCTTACTGATGTGCAAGTATGGAATGAGCATGATACAGTTGAGTATTAGCTTTCACTGACTTCCACCATCCATCCAAACTCACTTATCCATTTTCCCTTCTTATTAGAGTACATGGTAACTTCATATGCTGACTTTCCTGAAGCAAAAATTTCGGAATTATTTTCTCCTCTCCACTTCCATCTGATTCAATATGTCAACAAGTGTTCAAAGTCTCTAGTATTTTCTCTAATACCATTATTCCTACTTAACTTCATCACCCCCACTTCCGCATGCTGAAGCAGTGCAGTAGTTCTTGCTTTCTCTCTTACACCAATCTGTATCCCACATTTACCTTAAAATCGAAGTGTTACTACATAAGCTAGAGGCCAGATTCATTCCTGTGGCCTGTAGAAGTCAGCTAGATGGAGTTCCAGGCAGATTTATTTTCCTCAGGACCCTACCACAGTTGTCTCCCTTCCCTTTTCCATACCTTGACAATATTACATGCAATTAAACTACACACTCCCTTATTCTTTATGCTTTGCTCTACTTTGTGTAGGGATTATTGTTACCTGTCATTTCCTTCCTGGTTATATGTCATTTTGTATATCTATTCAAATAAATAGAATGTAAACCCTAAAAATGAAGAGCCTCGTTTGTCTCATTCTCTATCCCTCAAATGTCTAAACAGAACCCAGAATCTTGGAAAGGTTTAAGTAGTGGCTGATAGAATACAAGTTTCCTTTTCAAGTAATAGTAAGTATCACTTACTTCATCTATGTCAGAAGACCAGGGATTAAAATATGTACATTTGGTTGAGCCTGCTGCTTATAGGCAGAAAACAGCTTCCCAGACTGGAAACTGCTGGCCTGGGAGGTAGGAGCTGCAGTCTCACTCCTGGCTCTGCCATTGACTCGCTGTGACCTTGAGCAAGTTACTTATTTTTATGGGCCTCAAGTTTCTCCTGTTTAGTACCAGATGTTCTAGTTGATGTTACCCAAGTGTCCTCTCCACCCTGGTACTGCATGGCTCTGTACTGACCAACCAAAGTGAAAAAAAAACACATGTCAGCTTTTATTACTTCCTTGCCATGGTGAGGAACTAGAAGAGTTGGTGAAACAAACTAAACAAAGAAGCAAATTGATTTGTGAGATTGTTAACCCAATGCCATGGCAAGGCCTGCTGTAGAAGCTAGGTGATACTTTCACATCTGCTCACGCCCTCTCTCCTCAGAACACTCTTTCTGTTGGGTACTACAGATGGACTAGCAAGTTAGAAACTTTATTGTGATTATAAATCAAGATTAACAATAAAAGCAGGACTGGGATGAGGTATTCAGGTGTGTGCCTCACACAGATGAGGGCCTAGTTTGATCCTCAGTACCTCTCACACATATACAAATACACACACTACACAAACATATGTAAACAAATAGCAAGAAAATTATTATCCCATGCTTGTGTCTGTTATGGCATTTACATTACAAAAATGTCTGGTGAGTTATGGAATGGCTATGTGAATTAAATTATGTCAAGTACAGAAAGGTTAATTGTTAATTGGTGCTAGTGTATGATTTATGCATATATGTATGTATATATTGTGTGTATGATTGTGCATTCCTGTGTGTTGGTATATGTGTATGTATAGGTGGTGTGTGTGTGTGTGTGTGTGTGTGTGTGTGTGTACCATTGGAATGTACTTATGTGGATCTGATGAGTCATATAAAACTGTGTTTTCCATAGAGTGATACTGATTTTGCAAAAAATTATTCAACTATTCAACTTCTGGAGAGTGTTAAAACATAATTTCAGTACAGTAAAGTGGAAATGATGGAGGTTCTGAAGCATAAAAATAACTGAATTTTCCCACTCTGTCACTTATCTGCTGAGTGGCTATTGTCAGCATATCAGCCAAGACTCCATTATTTTCTCTCTGCAAAGCAAAGAACATGGAAATCTAACTTGCAGGCTTTGTCAAGGGTTAGTGATGCACACAGAAGTAGGCCTTGGGGCTCACTATTGCCTCAGGAGCCTAACATCCTAAGGAATATATACGATACATCTATATGTAGATATGTATGGACCATAGGTATGTATGGCCAAGCATGGTAACCAAGCAAGTAAAAAGACTGTGAGCCTTCGATCAGCCTGGGCAGCCTGCGCAATAACTTATGTCAAAAATTAGAAACATGTAAATAAGCTTTATTTATATGTGCACAATATATGTGTACATGTATATGTATTATGCATATAAACAAAAATACATGTACCTATACCCATGTTTAGATATACATATGTGTTTTATGTATACATATATAAAAATATAACACATACAGTATTTATATTTTGGAGATATATGGAAAGGGTAAAGTATTCGGGTTAGTCAAATCCTAGAATCTTCCATCGGAAAGTACTTCTTTTTTGACATATTGGGGTAGGAATGGCTCTGGGTTGGGAGAGGTAGTAGGGAAAGCTTGGAGGTGAGGTAGCAGGATCTACTCTCAGGAAAGGAAGACAACACTGAGTATGGAGGTGAGGGGAAGATAGAACCCTGGGCTTCAGTGCCTGAGCATGCTTGACTTTGGTGGCCATGGTGAGCAAAAATTCTGAGCAGCAGCCACAGAAATGAGGCAGGAGATTCTTCACAGTTCCACAAGATGAGGTTAAAACTAAGACGGGTGGGGATAACCATAGAGAATAAGCTAGGGCTTCTGAAAATAAGACAATTGACTAGGTAGCAAGAGAATGGAGACATACCACTAGCAAAAGAAAGAATTGTGTGTTCATATGTGTATATATATATATATATATATATATATATATTTGCATGCATATTACCCACAGGTAATGTTACGTTTTTGCAAGCATTAAATTTAGTCTTAACAGTCCAGTTATACAGAGGAGTAAGTGTAGACTTAGGGGTAAAGTAATTTTCTTAGATCTGATTTGAAGGATGATATTACAGGTAGATCTGACTTCAAAATCAAAGATATTTATCAAGTAGAAGGGAAGAAAATCAAGATTATAATCAGATTCTTAAATCCAAGTATCTTTTTTAGTGTGGGATTTCTACCAAATGAAAAGAGATGTTTTCTAAGGAGAATATTTTATATGGCATATATATTTGCTTACATACATATGTAAAGCAAGCCCCTAGTAGCATATGTCTCCATGTATAAAAATATCCATATGTGGGTATGCAATGCATGTGTATATAGATAGGTACATAGATAGATAGGTAGATAGATATAGATTTGAATTGGTCCCTAAGAATTTCTATAAAGGAGACACCTAATGTAAGGAAATGGAGAAGAAAATTGATCACATTAGCCTAGCATTCTAACTCATAGCAGCAATATGCTGGACTTTATGACAAATATTTTCAGTGCTTTATGCAGACAAATTATACAACCATCTCAATTATGCCCCACAGTCCCAGGACAGACTCTTTGGTTATTACCAAAGAGAAAACTGAACTGCAAAAGTGAATCCAGGACTATCTGACCTTGTCTATAGTGGTGTGATTAAATCCACTTTCACAGCCAGCAAGAGCATTCCTTGCTTGAGTGCCTAGGAGACCAGCCCCTTGGACTCCAGCAGTACAAATTTCTGAACTGGGTAAGCCTGACAGTTAGATTTTACTCAAGATCAATCAGGAATAGAAAACAAATGCCTTCTGGGAATGCATCTCTGACAGGGAAAAGAAGGTTGATAAGGAGAACATCAGAAATGAAGTTGCTGACACTATTACAATCCATGTGTATATACAGCAGAATACTCTTTGAAATTTAGAAAGGATATGGTGTCAGAATAGCAGGGCAACGGTGAAAATCTCTCTTGGGGATGGTGAAAAGATGGGATAGTGTGAAGGGGTAGAGAAGAAGGAAGAGGAGGAAGAGAAGAGACAAAGGAAATAAAGAAGCAAAGAAGAGGTGGAGGATAAAGAGAGGGAGACAAATGAAAAAACTTTGGAGAATTGCCTCTGAGTTAGGGTCCTATATTTAATCTCATTTTTCACTTTGAATATAATCAAGCTGATTCTCAGTGTAGAGGCATGATCTCAAGCTGATTGTCCTGTGTTCTTATCTGAAGGCTTTATGGTTACAATATCATTCAACAAAGGTCCATGGCAATGGGCATATGTGCACCAAGTGATACTGACCCATAATGAATGATGGAAGATGGCATCAGGAACTCAGAGTTGCCAATCTTTTGGCAGCAGCTAAGAGCCATAAGTGGCATTGATTTTGTTGAAAGCGAAAATTGAAATAAAATTTCTGTTTTCAAGTTTGATTTTTCTAACTTTCTGAGTTCTTAAAATACTGCAATTGGTTAGATTTAATTTATAAATATATGTGTAGATATATAAAGGGTTTATGCACATATACATAAACATATGAACTGAAGTATGGTATATGCAAAGGAGAGTTCAAATGGTGTAACTCCTTCAAAAAACTTACAGTATAAAAGACTGAATACTGAGAAGCAGGTATTTTAGGTCAGGACAAGTGTATAAAGGAAGGCAGGTAGACAATTTAAAAGAGGAATGGGGAAGAATGAAGTCATAATATTCAATGTATAGCCTAAGAAATTAGGAAAATTGAAGGGATGATGGGGGTGGGAATGCTGAGGTAGAATAATGAAAGGTGTGGTATTTTATTGCACTCATAAACCAATATGTTGAATTGTAATCCCTTTGTACAACTATTAAAGATCAATAATATAATATAATAGTAGAAATTATATCAACAACACAATACTTTTTTTGTACAAGCGATATACAGAGGCGTGACAGTTACATATATCAGGTAATGAGTACATAGTTTTTTGAACATTACTTTTTGAACTCTTTCCTTGTTTTCTCCCAATGTTTCCCTACCAAAACGCTTAGCCCCCAAGTTTTATAGTTCATTTTGAATAAGGGTCTAGTGAGTATCACTGCGAAATTAATTCAACTTTTGTCCTGCTATTTCTGTACTTCCCCTCCCTTCCCCCAAATAGATCAATTTACATACAAGGCAAAAAGTACAGAAATAAAAAACAGTGACAAAAGGGAAAAACACACAAGTAAAACAAACAAACAAAAATCACAAGAAGTTAAAAAAGCCTCTTTTTTCCATTTCTTGGAATCCATTTCAATAAACATCATTTTATATGATCATGTGCAAATAACTATTGAGCCTTTTTGATCCTCTCTCAAGAAAATCATTTGGTCTCACTGTGTGAATGCCTAGCAGAGTCCTCTTTAATTTAGCATGTCCAAGTGTAATTTTTTTTGTCTTTTACCATCCATTAGGTGTACTTCTAGATTTATAGGCACATTCTAATTGCTATAAATAAGGAAAGACATGCAACATATGTTTCCCTGGGGCTAGTGCCATACTCTTGAAGACCTCCAGTAGCATGCTTAGTAACTAGCACAAAGTAAGTGCTCAAGGCAATGCTTCTTGCATGAGCAAATCCTTTGAGACTCTGGTGAAAATCAACTTGGAAAACAGTATTAGAACTCTCTTATATCAGACAGAGTAAGCTAATTTATTCTGGCAAGTCAGCAAGAAAATAAAATTACAGAATAGCTCAAGCTTATCATGAAAAGCTTTCACCTCTCACATGGGTCCCTATAAGACCCAGAGGGTGCTGGGGATATGGCCTAGTGGCAAGAGTGCTTGCCTCATATACTTGAAGCCCTGGATTCGATTCCCCAGCACCACATATACAGAAAATGGCCAAAAGTGGTGCTGTGACTCAAGTGGCAGAGTGCTAGCCTTGAGCAAAAAAGAAGCCAGGGACAGTGTTCAGGCCCTGAGTCCAAGGCCCAGGACTGGCAAAAAAAAAAAAAAAAAAAAAAAAAGTATAAAAGACCCAGAGTGACACACTTAAGTTGTCTCTTGACTGTTGCTAGTCACTTAAGCAAAGGAAAAACGGACTCCAGAATTCCTAAAACCTGCTACAGCCTGGAGGTGAGATATGTCATTTCTTCACATACCTCATTGCACATAATGGAATGCATGCAACCCAAGGGGACCCGGATCTATTATCGTGCCACATTCCCATGAGTTGGAGAGACTGAAATAATTGGTACATAATCACAGAGCCTAATGAACAAACGACAACAATTACAAAACAATACTCATACCTAATATTAAAAAAGTTGTTTGCAATATTACATTTCTTTTGCATATGTGCGCACATGTGTGTATATGAGTGTGTATGTGATATACTGGAGATCTGAACTCAAGACTGTCTTGGATATGCCAGCTAAACACTACATCTCCAAAAATGTATCCTTTATTTGATTAATTAATTAATTAATTTAGCAGTACTGACATTTAATCTGCTTAATCCCAGAGCCTTATGCTCACTATGCAGGTACTCTACCACTGAGCCACATCTCCAGCCCTGTTTTTTGGTGATTTTTTTTTTAAGATAAGGTCTCATGAGCTTTTCTGCTCCGCTGGCCTCAAATCATAAATAACTCTTCTACTATCACACTTCTAAGTCGGTAGTGTAACATGACTTAGCCACTAGCACCTGATTCTATCATTTTCAATGTAAGCCAGGCGAACAAAAAATATATCCGGCCTACAGAATACTAGGATCTACTTTTAAACCTTCAAGACTATTTGTAGAGCCTCATGTCAGCATGAGTATGTATATCCTGGATTTCAATTTTAGCTAAAAATCAAATATTTGGCTCAATGTTAGCTTTCTGTGTAGGTAATAAAAGTTGTGCAATAATTCATGCTTCTAGTCAACAATAGATGGAAAGTAAATATTTGGAAAGTATTTTTTTCCTTTCTTTGGAAAAGCACAACAAATTCCCCAAATTGTTTTTATAATTAGCCACAAAGCTCTAACAGACATGCGTATACCATTATCTTTATAGGCATGCATTAATATGTAGCAAAAATATTACATATTGCTTCCATTCACACATTTAATTCAACACATTTAATGTTGCTCTTATAAGCTGGTCTGTTAATATTGTCCATATGCGTGCATATTGGTATATCTGTATGAAACTGTTCACCAGTGAGCACTGTTCATATATTGTTCCTCCTGCTCTCAAAGTTGCCCTATCCTCTGGCCGTGGCAGCTTAACAAAGCAGGCATTGCTGAATAGCCTTGGTCAGCAAAGCCTGTCACACCATATTGCAAGAGCCCATATGGCACAACTCTGAACATCGTATTAGAAACATAGCTGCAGCCTGTAAAAGCATCCCATAGCTGCCCTTCTGCTGCTTCATGACGCCTTTGCCCATACATGGTGAGATATTGCTATGGAGAAGTTATATTGGTGCCTCAAGACTTTCAAAGGTGTTCAAGATGTGTCTGACCCACAGCATCAAAGTGAAGGACTGTGGTTACTCTGGATATTATAGTACCAGTAGTTCCACCTTATGCACAGGGATCATTTTCAAGTTCCATCCCACAAACAGTAATTGAAACCACAAACGTAAACAAACCATATATATGTAATACTTTCATACATATGTATATATGCAATACTTTCATATATGTATGAAATGTATGTATATACACACATACATACACACATACAGATAAACATATGTATGTGTGTATGCATGTGTGTGTATCAGAGATAAAGTGTATTTTATAAAGTAGATGCAGTAAGAGATTAACAACAACTAGTAACCGAGCAGCTTTTTGCAATACTGATGCTTTCAGAGCTGACTTGACCATGCAGATAGCTACTCAAAGACTCACGAGAGGTTAATACCTATGTAGGACACAGCTAGAGGTCTTATGCTAGGCCTGAAGAAAGGAGATTTCACCAGGTCATCCAGAAAAGCACACACATTAAAGTTTATAAATTGTTTGTTTCTGGAATAATCAATTGAAACATTTTTGGAAACTCAGTTGGAGGTAAACTGAAACATCAGAAAATGAGACTGGGTAAGGGGTGATTACTGAATTCATTTTATAGCAACTTGAGTTGGTTTCTAAAAAATAGATGGGAAAATCTTTCAAATGAGTGCATAGTGGAGTAGGAAGTCTTTTGACATTATGGGGAAGTTTAAATATCTTGGCAGCTGGGGAAGATTAATCAAGGAAGAAATGAAAAGAGCTGGCCTGGGACTACAGACAATTTGAATGCATCTCTATAGGGTTTGCTAAGAACACTCCAGGGCTGATGGATTGGCACCAGGAAAATACCCTCTCTCCTTCCTGCTGAAGGGAAGATGGCTGCTCTATGCGGGTCAGGTGAGTTCTTTAATCTATTGCTGTGTGCTGTTTGTGCACAGATTTCTCTGTCCTTTACTCAATTACTCAGGCCTCTGGTATCTTAGAGAGAGCATGCACTTCACAGTGGGAATGCAAGAGCATCTTTGTTACTGAACTGCAGTGTTCTCGCATGTGAGCATGCTGGGTGGCATCTGCCACTGAGTTGTGTTATTTTGGTCAAAATAAGCACAGTGCCTCTTCCAGTCACTCCTCAGTACACTCCGGACCTTGGTGGGGATATTTTTTCTTGCCATGGAACAATACTAATTTCATTTCTCATTCCTTGGCCATGCCTGATTACACAGTTTACCTAAAGGTTAAGAATTATGAGTCTAATTAAGAGCATGGAGGAATTCCACTACATTAACATTAATTGTGCATGGAAAGCACTCCCCATGGCTTCATTTTTTTAAGCAGTAGCCATTACTAGTCTTTCATTCCCATTTTTTTCTTCTAACATCACTTAATGAAAATCTAATGGCAGCCAGTCCACCTGTGTTCATGAAAGAGAAAAAAGTAGTCATTGTTTCTGCTCATCTCTGTGAGCATGCTTACAGCCATGTCATTGAGCCAGATCTGCTTTACTCATCAAAGGCTGTCCTTGAGAGAGGAGGCCTAAAGGATGGGGAAGTGTCAGAAAATCTCTACTATGAACAAATAAGATGGAACTTGTTAACCAAAAGATAACATGTGAACTTTTCTTTCATCCTGGAATTTAAAGGGCATTAAGTAGAGAGTGTATTTTATAAAGGTTAAATGTAAATGACTGGTGGTAATAGAGCAAGGAATTCCTTGCCCTTGCCATACTAACTGGCATCAGGTTCTCTCAGACTTCTTCAATGTATTCAGAATTGCTAGAAACCTCTCATAGATCAGTTAAAGTGAATCTTTGTCATGCATTTACCTAGGAATTCTGTGGGTTCAGGGGTTTCCACAGGACAGCAGAGCAGATGATCCACTGTGATAATTACACAATTGTCTTTTGACCTGGGGGCGGGGCAAGTGCTAGAGTAGCTGAGAATTTAAGTGACTAATTGAAAGATTAGGGGAACAGCTGTTTTGCATGTAATGCAACCTAGAAGTACAGTATTGAAGAACACAGAGCAAATTGTGCTTGTGTTGAATCATTACAAGAAAAGTAGAAATTAGCCAGTATTCTGAGTGGTAGGGAATAAGGCTTTCATAGATACATTATTTACTAAGACTTTGAAGGTCATATCTTATCTTTTTCAGTCTTATTTTACTCCATTCTCATTCTTTGTAGTCTAGAGTTGAGCTCAGGCACCCCCAAGACATAAATCACAGGACGTGTTTATGTGGTACACAGGTAGAATTTTTAAAATTATTATTTAAACTGGAGTGTAGCTCATTGGTAAAACACTTGATTACCATGGGCTTGATTCCATCATGAAAATATAATGTAATTTCCCTTTTCATTTTATTTAGCAAATAAATGCAAAATAGCACATCTGTCCATGGATTAAATCTTCTGTCTCTTTTCTTTTTTCTTTGTCTATTTTTCCGGTCCTGGGGCTTGAATTTAGGGCCTGAGCACTGTACCTGAGCTTGTTTTGCTCAAGGCTAGCACCATTTGAGCCATAGTGCCACTTCTGGCCTTTTCTGTGTATGTGGAACCAAGGAATGAAAGCCAGGGCTTCATTCATGTGAGGCAAGCACTCTACCACTAAGCCATATTCCCAGCTCCTAAATCTTTAGTTTCTATTTGAATAGTGAAAGTTAAAAGAAGTTTGTAAACTTAAGGCCAATTGAATGGAGAAAAATGCACTCCCAAGGTGATGGTAATGGTAGTAGGCAGAAAATGCTCCTCAAGGACTGGTGATGGGGAAGGTCAGGATGCTTTCTTCAGTCCAGACATCAGCTGTTCCCCTCGCCAGGCTTAGCTGCTTCTGCCTCTTTCAGTGGCGCTCCAACAATGCTTCTTACTCCCTCATCTCAGGTACCTCTGTTCAGGCCCCTCTCACCCCCCAAACTCATTAGGTGTCTCTGTTCCCTGCCCTCCTTACCCTAGGTCACATTCTTGTTGCATTATTTACCTAATTGTAACCAACTGCAGACCTAGCAGTGGTATGCAAACAGTATTATTTTCTGCATCATCACCACTAGTTACATTAGGAAGGTATTGAAATTGCTTTGCACATCATGTTCTTCCAGGAATTTTCTTTTAAGTCACCAATGAACTCTAAACTTGCCAAATACCTTGTGAAGTCTTGGAGATCATCTCTTGATGCAGCAATATTGATCAGTAATGTTTGTTCATCACTTCCTGTTTTTAACAACACTCGCACCTCCCACCTTGTACCTCCCTAGATAATACTGAGCTCCCACTGTGTCCTTCCTTCCTTCCTTCCTTCCTTCCTTCCTTCCTTCCTTCCTTCCTTCCTTCCTTCCTTCCTTCCTTCCTTTCTTTCTTTCTTTCTTCTTCTTTCTTTCTTTCTTTCTTTCTTTCTTTCTTTCTTTCTTTCTTTCTTTCTTTCTTTCTTTCTTTCTTTCTTTCTTTCTTTCTTTCTTTCTTTCTTTCTCCCCTTTCCCTCTTCCTTTTTTTCTTCATAGGCTTAAAACCAGGAGCAGGCCTCATTCATTCCATGGCCTCTTCCTTCAATTAGGCCTTCTCCTATGGGAATGTCACTCAGTTACTTCCCCTATGTCTTCACTCATATGAAGAATAGACCTTACAATAATACTAATATGCCATGCTTATGAAAAGAGGACTATTTGCAGTTAGAGAGACATTTAATTAGGGGAAAGGAAAGGGGAACCTGACAAGATTGGAGGGTGAGTAATATACAAAGTGCCTTATAGGTACATATTTAAAAATAGCATAATGAGACCTAGTAAACATTTTTGATAGGAGAGATGAGATAGGGTATTTTAAGAGAGCAATACACGAATTGTATATGTATGTAAACATCAGAATAAAACCTCTTTGTATAATTTAATGTATGGTGATTTTAAGAGAGCTGTTTTCTGATCCTCTGCTGCCAAAGCTGTTTCTCCTCTGGTAATCAAAAACAAACTTGGAGCTATCCTTAATCCTAATGCAGATGTTTTTTCATCTCACCACAGCCTTGGCTCTTCACAGGCCCAGCATGCCTCATCTGTTCCAATCCTAGTAGGATCACCCTAAAATACACTGTCTTTCTTTCCCCTCAGAAACTCTTCAGTTTGTTCTCACCATAGAAGCCAGCATGGGAAGCTTTCTCATCATGCGGCCCAGGGGCTCCTTCTTTCACTCTACCTAAGACCACTGGCCTCTTAGGTTGCCAGCCTATGTGATCTTCCTGTATCCTACTCACACATTCTCTCTTCTTCTGAAAGTTGTTGAGAGAGTTAGCCGAGGGGATGTGGAATGGTGTCTCATCCTGATTTTGAAGCATGGATTTGAGACCCCAGACTCAAATCACAGTTAGACTCAAATCCTAAATTAGGTTTGACCACTTGCACCCAGAAGCCAAATAAAGAGATAAGATTAAGAAGAGAAAAAGGAGATTTATTACCTGACACCATGAGAAAAGAACTTCAGCCCATTGTCAGACATATTTCCAAATACAGACATTGGCTTCGGGTTGTATAAGGAGAATTGGGAAAAAGAGGGTCAGAAAGGTTTGCACAGGTAAAACAATGCCAAATCACAAATATGATTTGATGGATTATCAGCTCAGTCTTTATCTCTGGAATGTTTCCAGAGGGACATATACCCTCTTAGGTGTTATCCTGAGTTTTTGGCAGTTTCTTTAAGATGATAAGAAGCTATCATCTGTTTGAAGAGTAGTTTACCTTTCATTTAAGATGCTTATCAGTTTAGAAACACTAACAAAAGCTGTTTCATTTATAAATACAGAAGGAATAAAACATCACCGCGTTATTCCAGAAATTATCAAGAAAATATTGTGGACAATAAATATAAAATTTAATTAACTTTGCTCTTCTCTCAGTTGATTACCAGTTTTTGCAAATATAGCTTAAAAGATGCCAACTCTTGAAAGACTACATTTCTAGTTGAGTATTTATGAAGTTTGGTGTGTCTTGTATTCATTCAAAAATCCTGCCACATAGTTATATGAATAGCCTGACAGTTCTCATTCGGGACATTATTTGTCCTGTGACTGCCATGGTAAAAAGACCACATAGGAACAGGAAGAACCAACATCTCACGTGCATCACAGAACTTTAAGCCACAAGATGAAAAAGCCACTTACTCTGTTCTGAACTCTAGTTTATAGTACAGATTACTAATGAAAAACAATACCTACTTGGTTTGAGATCAAGTGGTTGGAACACTGTTGACTTTTATTTTAAGCATGCTGTTGATTGAACATTTAATTGAAGCTTTCAATTAGCTTTATCCGTTTGATTCTTACTGAGCACAGCGCCTAATGTTGAGGCTTGTTCTGTTGGGAGGATTTTGTTCTTGAATAGTATCCCTGTAGATTTTGATGACATTTTTGGCTTGAGGTCTGGTTTTTCTTTTCCTAATATAATTAAGAGTGCTAATGTTGAAAACTTGCACACATTTATGTGAAGCAAAGCTAGAAAGATGAGAACTATAGATTTGAATAGAAATTTATCCTAGCGTGGTAGAGGAGGGAAATTTTTGGTGTCATAATTTCTCTCTTCATTGACTGGTGTTGGACTTTAATCAGTTGAAATGTATTTCTGTACCACAATGTAAGCTTCAATAAAAAATTTGCTTAATTGCTTAGAAAAAAAAGATGCTTATCAGTGAATTTTGTAATTACTGGAGCCCAAGGTGTTTGTAAAGTGACCAAATGACCACAGCAGAGAGTAGCTCAGATGAAAGGGCACAGATCTCAAGCTGGGGGATGTTAATTAATTTGGTGATGTCAGCGAAAAGAACTTCTAATCTAATACTTGCAATTTTGGTTTGCATTTTCTAATAAGTAGCAGTATCTAGTAAGTAATAATAAGCAAAAATCTCTTCTAATGTTATCCAGCCTTCAGTTTGTGTACTTTAGATAAAGTTTTGCTAAAGTCCTTTTGGTTTTTTTAAAAATTGAATAGCATGTCTTTTCATTGTAAGAGTTCTTTATTATGGATTTTAGATTCCTTTCACATATATGATTAAGATATTCCCTCCCATTGTACAGATTATCTCATTTTACTGATATTAGCCTTTGACATGCACTGTTTAGTTCTGATAAACCCATCTTATCAAATCTTCTGTTCTTTATATTTTTAATATCAACTCAAAAATTCTTCTTAGAACATTTATCGTTTTTCCCCTGTCTGTAAATCTCAATTTTAGTTTACCATAACTTTTCTACTTTACTTCTTTCAAAATCTCTGTTCATGACCTTCACCATTAATCCTATCTAAAATTGAAACTCTTCTCTCCCTTCCTTCCTACTTTCCTTCCTTCCTTCTTACTCTCCTTCCTTCCCTCTCTTATTTTTCCTTCCTTCCTTCCTTCCTTCCTTCCTTCCTTCCTTCCTTCCTTCCTTCCTTCCTTCCTTCCTTCCTTCCTTCCTTCCTTGCTTCCTCCCTCCCTCCCTCCCTCCCTCCCTCCCTCCCTTCCTCCCTCCCTCCCTCCCTCCTTCCCTCCCTCCCTTTCTTCCTTATTTCCTTCTTTCTTCTTTCTCTTTCCCTCTCTTCTTCTTGTGTCAGAACTGCCACTGTACTCACGATATTAGATTCTCATTTAATGTTTTCCAATCACGACTCATACTGACTTTTTGTTGATTAATTAGAAATGAATCTCACAGGTTTATCTTCGTGGGATAGCATTGACTATCAATTACCAAATCTCAGCTTTCCAAATAGCAAGTGTTGTAGGCACGAGACACTGGTGCCCTCTCTTTTCCATTTGTTCTTCAACATTTATTTTTATATAATATCCTTACTTGCTATGTGTGTCCATAGACTTGGGAACTCTGATGTCTGTTAAGGTGCTACTTTTATTCACCTTTCTGTAGCAGAGTCTGGAGGCAAAGTAGTTGTGCAAACACCTGACCAGGAGCCTGATTCTTCCTGTGAATTAGGAACTCTTATGTGCTTTTCCTGCACCATACTAGACTTCACTCAAATGTTCATCATTGCTGTAATTATCAGCACAGTCATCCCTATGAGTCATATTTAGAAAGGTTTTATTGTCTTGTAAATCTAAGTATAGTAATAGAAGCATATTGTGCTGGGATTTTTCAGGGCATTCTTGATTTTTTTTTTTTTTGTGTGCCAGTCCTGGGGCTTGGACTCAGGGCCTGAGCACTGTCCCTGGCTTCTTCTTGCTCAAGGCTAGCACTCTGCCACTTGAGCCACAGCGCCACTTCTGGCCATTTTCTGTATATGTGGTGCTTGGGAATCGAACCCAGGGCCTCATGTATACGAGGCAAGCACTCTTGCCACTAGGCCATATCCCCAGCCCCAGCTCATTCTTGATTTAAAAATGAGTTTATGAGACAATGTAGTCCAATCATTGTCTTAAGAGACCTGGGCATGAGAAACTGCTCATTCATTGCTTAGTAACTGAGTGACCCTAACAGAATGTCAAGGTTGCTGTGAACCAAAGTTTCTTCATCAGGAAACAAAGTTGTGAGGGTTGGAGAAAACCATTCTTAGAGGCCACTGACAAGAACTCTGAGCTTAATTCAATTTACTTGTAAGTCCAGCTTAGAGTCCCATGAAAAGTAACTGTTATTTGCAACTTTAAGATCATTAGAGATAACAGTGTCTCCTGGTTAGAATACTGTCTTAAATGCATTGTATTTTCTTATTAAAATTAGATCATTTAAAAAGTGTACAAAATATAATATGAAATCAGAATATGCTTCCTTAATGGCTTTATTTTGATTATTGTCCTAAATATTTCACTTACATTATGTTTTTGGTTCTTCTTTTTTTTTTGGGGGGGGGGGGGGAGAAGACATCAGGTATAAGAGTACCTATTTATATTCTTAATAGGAATGTATTTGTTTCTTGGGACCCATTTTTATTATATAATCAAGTACCTACCAGGATAATCAAAACAGTATTCATTTGTTGAATTCTACCCATGGTAGAATATCAGACCAGTTATTGTGGAAATTACACAACTTATCATTGTACTATTTTTTTTTCTGTTTTATGAGGACATACTCAAGGTAGAGAAATTATGAGAAAATATGATGCTTCAAGTTATTCTTTTAATTCTAAACTATGTTTACAATCTAGTAAAATGTATTATTATGTGGGTGTTTTCGTTATTTTTTTTTTTATCATTTTACAGAGTTGAAAACATTATCACAATCTGGTTTTAGAAATCTTTCAACACTCCAAAATAGTACCTCATGTATATTACCAATTCATTACTCATTCTTGCTTCCATTCTGCTTCAACACCCACAAGATTCCACACCCCCCTATCATTTTAGCTCCTTTAGTATTTAGTAATTTGTCTTTCTCCACTTGCTCAGATTAGCTAAATATTTGCAAGTGTTTTTTTTAAGTTGATTAAGTCTGATTGTCATTCTGATTATCCCTGGAGAGCATTCCACGTGCATCCAGAATATTATACAGCTGTTATTTTCAGTTTTCGATAGATGTTTAAGTGTAGCTGATGTATAAAATTTAAGTATTCTTTGGTATTCTTTTTTTCCCAGTTCTACTTGTTACTCATGCTAACATATATGATTCTCCAATTACTACTGTTAATTTGACTTTCTCTTCAAAAGTGTCTACTTTTGCTTCAAGAGATTAGGGTTTATTGTTATATATATATATATATATATATGTGGGGTATGAATACATATACATATATAATGCATATACTTATTTATCATTTTATTTCTCCTTTATGATTTATTCATCATTACAAAATTATTTTGGTCTTTAACAATTTCTTAAAATTAGTTTTATTCTGATATTACAGCAGGTAGCCCTTTCAATTTTTTGTTACCAAGTAAAACTTTGACAAACACTCTACCATTCATTAATTTTCAACATATATGTTTTTTTTGAATATCAGCTACTCTATTACAGACAGAATATATCTATACACTTTTTATGTTTAATTCTACTCTCTTCTTTTTTCAATGTATTAATGTCTTTGGATTGGGTTAGTTACTCCTTTAAATTTAGTGTCATTCATATATCTCATAATCTATATTTCAGCTTCTCTTCTCTGTCTTTCTGTCTCTCTGTCTCTTCTTCATGTCTCTGTCTGTCTCTGCCTCTCCCTCTCCTTCTCCCTACACCCCTCTCTGCTTCACCCTCTGTCTCAATTTTGGGTTATAGAGGGCTGGGAATAATACCCAGAACCTCTCAAATGCTGGTGAAGACTTTTCCACTTGAGCAATTCCCCAGTAATTTTCGTGTTTGTGTTTTGGTTTTACAATAGGATTCCACTAACTTTTCCCAGGCTTGCCTAGAAATTGAGATCTTCCTGCCTCTGCCTAGAAAGTAGGTGGATTTCTCATCATTCCTGGATTCTATTTGTTTCGTACATTTTATGTCTTCCCCACACCAGTGATGATTCTTGTCTTCTTATTGTTGCTGATAAAGAGCTACTTTCCAGCTTAACTTTAAAGTATGTTACTTATGTTACTATACAATTATATTTTATTTTATTAATACTTACAGGGGAAATACACTTCAGTCTGGCTAGATCTAGCCAGATATTTTGATAAAGGACTGTAATTTCAGCATTCAGGTATCAAAAGTGGGAAGATCTGAAGTTCAAGGCCAGTCTGGGCTCTATAGCAAGTTCAAAGACAACTTGGGTTACAAAGTCAGACCCTATTTCAAAGGGAAATAAAATCCCACATAAAACCGTCTATTCCGGGCTGTTACTGCCTTAATTTCAATTTTTGACAACATACTTTTCTTTCTTCTCCTTGACAGTTTCAGAAAAAAGACGGGCTATACCTTCTTGTATTATGATCTTAACAAAGTTTTATATTTATTTCTTTAAACAAATGTCTTCAATTTGTTTACATATTGCCATACTGTTATTACATTTCTCTTTAATTCTACAAACATTTTTCTTCATCATTTTGCACATATTTATTAAGGTATTTTGAAGGCTTTGTTCACTGAGTCTAACCTTTGTCTCTGACAGGAATTTCTTATTGATATTTCTTCTCTACATGCCAAAATTCCCTGGTTATGCTTTTATAAATTTTAACTGAAAAACTGGACATTTTAGATAACATTGGAAATTAGTTCTGAAATTCTCACTCCTTAAAAATTTATCTTGGATACTGAGGGTTGAATTCAGTGCTTCCTGCTTGTTTGTTTGGTGTTCTACTGTATCACCTATACCTCCATTTCAGGTTTTTGCTGGTTACTTTGGAGAGGACTTCTCATCAACTTTTCTTGAGCTGGCCTTGAACTGCATTCCTTCACACCTCATCCCTCTGAGTAGTTAGGGTAACAGGAGGGAACCACAGGTGCCTAGCTTTGTTATTCTGTTTTATTGTTGTTGCTGATCATTCTTTTTTTTTTTAATTTCAGAGAACATCTGAATCTCTTTTCAGAAGTTTCTACTTAAATACCCTTATTTAAGAATAAGTATTGGATATTTTTTCTAAAATATTCACACCAAGGAGTGATCTAGGCTTTTCTGCAGGTCTCTGAGAGTGTGTTGAGTGTTGCTTGAAGTAAGCAGCTTACGCTTGTGTCTTAATCTTCACATATTTTAGCTGCAGAACTTTAAGATTAAGTAGGTGTGTATTGTGTCAGATAGATATGTGTTAGTTTTTTCTGCACATGTGCACAACCTAGCATATGTTCATAACCTTATTGAAAGCCCCCAATGGCTTTCATTTCCCAGTTTTTTCTTTAACATATTTAAATCATTGTCTTATTAGTCCCACTTGGCATTAGTCCTTCCTGCAGCTGCATTATTTAACAAGTGCCACTGTCTGGGAGTAGGGCTGTTCACAAGGATGGAGCTCTGAGTCAAGTCATATGGAGACTAGTCCTGAGACAGGACTTTGCCAAAGGGCTTTGTTAAAAGACAGATATCAAAGATTCTCCAATTTTAGAGTGACTACAAAGCTCATCTGTTTCCTTGAATGACTGTGAAGGTACTGTACTCATACTATTTTTCAAAGCTTACATGGAGCTGAAGAAGAGGGCTCATTCTTTTTCTAATGCTCTGGATAGCTAATAGCCTTTGATTATTTTCCAGAATTTTGGGGGAGACATTTTAGCTCTTTTGGACAATATACACATTGCTTTGGGCTGTGTAGGTTTTGGGATATTCTTCTCCCAGCATTCACAAAGATCCTTCTCCCATTAAGAATGAGAGGGGTTTCTTTGGATCTAGAATGGAACTCTGGACTCAATGCCAATTTCCAGACTGGGAGGTGAGTGTCTCCATAAGTTCTTCTGGTGGGAAAAGGGAAAAGGAGAAGTTATCATTTATTTATGTACTTTTTGCTAAGCAAAGAAGAGCCTAGGTAGTAATCCAAAGGTAGAAGCCTAGCCTGTTCAAGGGGATTTATGGAGAAAGCTATACCTTTGAATTTCATGTATCTTATTTTAAAATCCCTTTAGCTTTCATTCTAGTGTTAAAGACTTCAAGGCCAACCAGAAATGAGGGACTGCTGTTTCCATTCCCAAGGTTTCTTCTTTCCAAGATGCATATTCTTGCAAATGGCTGACTACAGCTTAGAGACCACTGGAAATTTCAGAGCTTTTCAAAGTCTCTGTCGCTGGATTTTCAAGATTTCTTATTGAATTCCATGCCAAACTCTTGTTTGACCCAATTGGACTCACAGCCTTCTGCATCTGAGATGTTGCCAATATTTGGCTATTATTTTGTAATACCCTGGAGTGAGCCCCACTGAGCACTGAGTTACATTAAATAACCATCACACTATGAGACTAGAGATTTGCCAAGGGAAATGTGAATTTGGACAAAATGTTGGCTGTATTTTTGAGACAGTGCTGTGAATGGAGCCTCACAAGTCCTCAAACCCTGGGGTGGGTAGAGGAAACACATGAGAAATCATATATCCATAGTCTTTCTGAGGTTCATTAGGTTTACTTGAATAGAATATCTGTCATGTCTTAGATTAATTCCCAGAGTTCTAAAATGAAAAAAAAAATGATTACAGTTCTTTTGCTCATACTTTTGTAGTTTTCGAAGTAGATCAAATAGACCAAATAGACCTCTACTCTGCAGTTTCAGAAGAGGTGCTGATTTTACTATGTACTTACTTAATTTTGTCTTTTGAGCTCCACCCATCTTTCTTTCCATCTTTCCTTTCTTTTTAGAGATAGGGCTACAGTATATTGCCAATTGTGGCCTTCTATTTCTGGCTTCTAGCAATCCTCCTGCCTCACCCTCCTAAGTAACTGGGATTATAGGCACTTGCCACTAGAGTGGTTTGACTTTTCTTTATACATACATTTATTTGTTTATTTATTTATCTATATTTTATTTTGTGGTGCTGGAGATCAAAGCAGTGACTTGTGTACCTTAAGTAAACTCCCTTTCCAAGAGTTACACCGCCCCTCTGCCCCTGGTATTATAATTCAGATCTTTGTATTTAGGAGTACAGAGGGAATTGGGATGAATTGTACTTTCCTATTAGCTATAGCAAAGGATAACTAAATTGTTGTCTAAAATAATGTACAAACTTTTGTGGACTTAACAAAATAAATTATCTTAATCACTCCAAATATTTACTTACATGCTAGTAACTATCATGATTACCAGAGACTGTGTCATCCATCTAGAAGGAATTTTCAGGCTTTTGCTGTGAGTGGCAGAGGTGATGTGTATGGGGGAATATTTGGGGCAGTTTTTATTTGTTTGTTTGTTTGTTTGGCTTTCCTTTTTTCCCCTCATGTCAGTCCTAGGACTTGAACTCAGTGCCTAAGCTATTTTGCTCAGGGCTAGCACTCTATATCTTGAACCACAGCTCCACTCTGGTTTTTTGGTGGTTAATTAGAGATAAGAGTCTCATGCATTTTCCTTCCCTAGCTGGCTTAGAACTGTGATCCTAGAGTTTGATCTCAGCCTCCTGAGTAGCTAGGATTTCAGACATGAGCCACCAATGTCTAGCTAGAGTATTTGCTTTAACCTGATAACACTACATTACGGTAAAATACAGTAGGGACAGCATATGGTTATTTCCTATAATGAATATCAGCTACTGAGGAGTATCCAGAATGTGATCAAGCTGCTGGGGGCAAGTTTGTCCCTTCTTTCCCATGCATTGTATATATTTATACTTGGGGATGCTTACTTGGTCCACTGCTGGCTTTTTAAACAAGGAAACCTAAGAGGCACTTCCCACTAATTTCATTGATGTTTCTTTTTGTCTTTGATTCATCACCAGAAGTAGGGGGCTATTTGTGGTCTTGAGCATATTCAATTCTGCCTCCCACTGATGTCTGTATCTAGTAGGTTTTTTTCATATCATGAAAAAAGAAGTGTGTTCTCATCTGTCTTGCAGGACATGAGAGCTTCACTCATGGACTTCCAGGTCAACTAGCTCTGCTGACTAAGTCATCTCTCTATCTGCATAATTCTGCCAGGGACGGAGGTTGTGGAATGCCACCTTAAACAATTCATTTTCTTTCTCTGCAAAAAGCCTGGGTGTCCTTTGAGGCAGGTTGTACTGAAAAATGTCATGTTTCCAAAGGATAAGCTTTATCTTCCGTGAAACAGACCATTTGCAAAATTAATAGGTAAATTAGCAAAGTACAACAGCCCATTAGACCCACTGTCATGATTTAGAATCTGGGTTGGGGAAGGAAGCCAATGCTAAATGCATAAACAGAAGTTCCCTGAAATGACAGGAACTATCCTTCTGTGGTGCAGCGTTGTGGCCACTCAAACAGAACCCGCAAAGTACTGTTAGCATGTAGTATCTGAAGCAATACTCACTGTGGGCATTCTCATGGACTTGTAGACCAAGTGAGCTATCTTAGCTACTAAGTACACACAAATTATATTGCAGCCAAATTCCCAGCTCATTTCTACTAAACAACACTTCCTTTATCCAAAAACCTTCTTTTGAACACTTGCTGTGTGGAAATATTAGAAGCTCTTACTTCATACCAAGTTTCTCTAGCTATATTTCTCCCTTTGAATAACTCCCTGGTGTAAACTGCTGCCTTCGCTAGCTACATGATCAGCTACATGACTTACATAGCAGCTGCCTTCCCTAGCAAAAAGAATGGCTATTGGACATACACACATAAAGCATGTACTTGGAAAACAAATAGATGATGGTGTGTGATCTTGGGAAATTTGCAAGGCTTCATTTCTTTTTGTGCAAAGTAAAGCAATGCCACCTTTTTGGGAGATTCTCATCGTGAAGATAGATGAGAAATATGGATACAGTGAGAATTACAGATCACTCTTAATGAATCCTTAATACATGCTAAGAATTGAGCCAAGGTTAAAATATATTACATCATTTAATGGTCACAACCCAAAAGATGGGAACTAGTATCATCTATATTACGTTTGGGGAAAGTGACTTTGGGAGAGGTCAAACATCTTGTACAATGTCACTGAGATGGTGAGTGATAGTGGCCCGCAGTTCCTTAACACACAGGTGAGTCCTGATTGTTAATCACCAGGGCTCTTTCTGAGCTTTGTTGCTTATAACTAGCACTCTTTTTCTTTTTTTTTTTTGGCCAGTCCTGTGTTGTGAACTCAGGGCCTGAGCACTGTCCCTGGCTTCTTTTTTGCTCAAGGCTAGCACTCTGCCACGTGAGCCACAGTGCCACTTCTGGCCATTTTCTGTATATGTGGTTCTGAGGAATCGAACCCAGGGCCTCATGTATACGAGGCAAGCACTCTTGCCACTAGGCCATATTCCCAGCCCTATAACTAGCACTCTTAACACTTGAGCCATGCTCTATTTTGTTCTGATTATTTAGGATGCTTGAAAACTTTTCTGCCAAGCGGGCTTTGAGCCACAATCCTATGGGTCTCAGACTCAGTAGTAAGGATTAGAGGTGAGAGCTAGAGTCACTGGCTCTTCTTTGGGTCCTATTACCATTTCTACATCATATCTGCTATGGGGATCAAAGTCTATTTGAGAATTTTTCTGGCTAACCTCAGAGGTATACACTTTTCAAATTGGTGAATAAAGCCTCTTGATCTTCAATGTGTAAATGACTTGCAAGCCAAGATATTCCTGGATGAATTTCCCCATACATGTTTCTGTTAATTCCAATTGCCAAAGAACAGGGGGTTCATTTCCTTTTGCCTCTCCTATAAATTAAAGAAGACACATTATTTCCATTTTCTTCTCTCAGATCTTGCCTTCTCCACTATTTCAGAGGCTGTACAGAATAAATACCCTAAAATAGCTCATTTCTGCCTATAGTTTATTTCTTAGTACCCACACAGATCATCTCAATCACCTATAGAAATATTTGTGTCAAAGGCTAAGGCAACTGATACACTTTTTTCCTTGTAGGTTATGAGTCTGAGTTTCCCAGCATCTCTGCATTGAAAGAAAAATAGTTGCATTTAGTGTCTGTGATGACTTCAGGTAGTGAAAATGTTTTTACTGACAATAAAAACATTTTTATGACATTCAATCCTGAATCACTAAAATCTGGATTTTCAGTAGAGCAAATTGCACTGCTTACCACTGCTTTTTTTAAATAGTGCAATTTATTATCTAGGCAGTATTCAATGGCAAGTTTGACTATATAGTTAATGCTTTTAAAGAGTCTAGAGACAGTTAGCACTTAACAGCTCTCTGTGTGTGTGTATGTCTCTGTGTTTGTTTGTATGTGTGTATGTACATATATGTCTCTCTGTTCACATATGTGCACATGTGTGATTGAGTGTGTATGTGTGTGTTTGTGTGAGTGATGGAGTGTTCCTTTGGAAAAGGAGAAGCAGCATAGAAATTAAAATTCTGAGTTCCTAAGTAAGGTAAGCTTCAGAAGCTTCATGCTCCAATTCCATAGGGCTCCTCATTTTACTGATCTGCCCTATAATTTCTTAAATTACTTATTCTTTATTTAACTTTTCATAGAATCCAACAATCTCCACCATTTCATGATGAATATTTCATGATTGTTTTGAATCAATATGATGTATCAGAACACTGGACCAGGGACTTTTTCCAATGAATGACAAAGTTTACTGTTTGGCAGAATGAAGGATGCCATGACATTGATCACAATGCATTATACTCATAAATTCACATGTTGAATTGAAACCCCTATTAAATATAACAATAACAACAACAAAATTACTTCATTTACTATATTAATAATGTGCATAGAAATTTGAAGACATCTTTCTACTTTTTGGAGTGAGAAGAATTCAGTTCAACATTTTATTCTTACCTCCTTAATTCATAAATTTTACTCGGTTAATAGCTATGCCCTTATGAATGCATAAGATGATGCTAAGTGAAATGAACTCCATATTACGGAAATGACTGTTATATCACTGTTGTAGTTACTTTCAACATGCCATGTGAAACCATAGCTTCTATTGTTGATGATCCTTTTTGTATCCCCTTCCTGTGGTTGTACCCACACTATCACTGTATCTTATCTGAGTACATTGGAAACTGTATATTCTCGTATTAGAACTAGCGAAGTGAAAGGGAATATCAAAATCGAGAGACAAAGGATAAAAAGACAAACGACTCCAAAAGCAATACTTGCAAACCATTTGGTGTAATCCAACTGAACAACTCATGAGGGGAGAGGGAAAAGGGGAGGGGAAGGAGGGAATGAGGGAGGAGGTCTAACATATAAAACTGTAACCTCTCTGTACATCACTTTGACAATAAATAGAAAAAAATACTACCAACTGGGAGAAGCACACAAATATTAGATACTTCCCCAAATAATGGTAGTTTTACTATTTTGATTCAATGATTGTGTGACAGGAGTAAATATTCAGTAGAAACTATATTTGTAATTTTGAATTTAGATCTATTCACAGCTAGCAATACACAGTCAGATAATCTCTCTTGATGTCAAGCAGTGGCACAGATTCAGTTCTCAATCAAGCAGCAGGTCACAAGGGTAAATGAAGTGAATGAACAGCTAATGCTCTTTAGCTACATTGCTGAGTTACATTGTGCTTGGTACATTAGAAAGATTAAGTGCATTTTTATTTAGGTGGTTTTCAAGTTACCATTGGTTTATTTGGACCTATCTTAAATTGAGAAGCATGTGTATATAGGAAATAGTTCCTTCAGTGTAAATCATTATGTTTTGAGGTATGGGATAGAGAAAGCGTGTGAAGGACAAACTGACACTTACGTGAACACTGCAATACTAGAAGAAAATTAGCACTGAGGATATTTAGAAAACTGTGAACTGCGGTGATTGAACACTTTGTGGAAGAGAGTGAGTTAATTGAGGTGGTAAATATTCGCAAAAGATGGTTATCCTAGAGAGAGAACAGAGAAGTAAATCACAAAGGAAGGCAGAGAGAGCAAGAGAATGAGACAGAAAGAGATTAATTGAGAAAGAGAGAGAGAGAGATTGAGAGTGACACTTGTGGTCCAGAATATGACTGAGCTCATCCCAGCTCTTTCCAGTGTGTCAGAAATGGAAATGCAGTCATCTTTAGTATTTTAAGCCTGCCTGTCAACTGATACAGAAATTTGACAAACTCTAAACATGAATAGAAAAAAAGCACCCAGTCAGCCTGCAGCATGTTGGAAAGCAATAAAGGTGTTCTTAAAGCTATCCTGTTTTGAGTGATACATTCCATCCGCAGCTGTGTACAAAGGAGCTTGAAATCTTTTCTGAATTCTATATGCATTATTAACACCTGCAATTTTGAGAAATTAAGTGGAAATTATAGATTTCAGTGAGTTATTTAGTCACAAGTCATGTAAAATGGTATTTTCCAGTAAAAATTGCAATGGTGGAAATATTTTATAGATGCAAGGTCTCATGTTCCAAAGTGGCAGCCATTAGGAGCATATGTTTTTAGAGGACTTGAAATGTAGTTATTGTAAATGAGGAATTGAATTTTCAGTTCTCTCTCTCTCTCTCTCTCTCTCTCTGTCTCTGTCTCTGTGTGTGTGTGGGGGGGGGGGGTGCGCACAGGCGCAGGCGTGTGCATGAGTATCTGTGTGTGCTGCTCCTGGGATTAAATTTAGGATCCATGTGCTGTCTCAGCTTTTGGGCTGAAAGTTACCACTCTGCCACTTTGAGCCACAGCTCCATTACCAGTTTTCATTTGTTTGTTTGTTTGTTTCTTTCTTTGTTTTGGCAGTTAATTGAGATAAGAGTCTTATGATCTTTCTTGCCTGGTCTGGCTGTGAGCCATATGTCTGAGCTATCTCAGCTAGTTCTACTTCTTCATAATTAATTTAAATATAAAGGCAACTACCCATGTGTGAATAATGTAAGATAACCCCTCTAAAACTCAGAGCAGGTCAAATAAATAATGGACAAAGCAATTTCTTTTGCAATCTAAAATTGTAGTTATTGACATAGGGATTGGCTGAGTTGCCACCCCTCTTCAAAGTTATTGTGTCATTAGTTGGATGACTAATGCTAAGGTGGTAAGAGGGAGGAATGGGAGAGCTACTACTAACACTGTCTATGTTAGTTTATTCCACATAATGGTGTATATGGTGAAGGCCTTGTTAAATATGTCCCACTACAGCTTTGTTGCTAATGGGCTGGAGTACTAATCTATACAAAGCACCCTGGATCATGTTTGCAGAGCCTACCTACCTCTCTTCATTTAATGATCACTCAGTGAATCCACAGGACACTGGGCAATGCCAAAAGGCTTTCCTCTGGGGCTGGGGATATAGCCTAGTGGCAAGAGTGCCTGCCTCGGATACACGAGGCCCTAGGTTCGATTCCCCAGCACCACATAAACAGAAAACGGCCAGAAGCGGCGCTGTGGCTCAAGTGGCAGAGTGCTAGCCTTGAGCGGGAAGAAGCCAGGGACAGTGCTCAGGCCCTGAGTCCAAGGCCCAGGACTGGCAAAAAAAAAAATAAAAAAAATTCCTCAACAGTTATTAAACATTTCATTACTTATCTTTAACATTCTTTAACATTCATCAGGACCTATTAAATATTATCTTTTTATTTTAAAATCTGAAAGACACAGCTCTAAAAGTTTCATTATGGTGCATGGGTTTCCCTTTCACCCAGAATTACATTTTTCTTAAGTTCATCTCTTGAGTGCTCAGAGAATATTGATGTGAAAGATGGTTGGTAATTGCAGGAAGTATTTTCTATATTCAAAAATGTTTTCGGGGGCTGGGGATATGGCCTAGTGGCAAGAGCACTTGCCTCGTATACATGAGGCCCTGGGTTCGATTCCCCAGCACCACATATACAGAAAAAAACGGCCAGAAGTGGCGCTGTGGCTCAAGTGGCAGAGTGCTAGCCTTGAGCAAAAAGAAGCCAGGGACAGTGCTCAGGCCCTGAGTCCAAGGCCCAGGACTGGCAAAAAAAAAAAAGTTTTCATTTCCTATACGAAGAAACTACAGAGAACCCCTTTATGTCAGAGACAGGAAGATCCAATTGAACTACTCAGTGTAGTGAAAAATGGCTAATATTTATTTGATGAGTGCATTCTCTTCTGAAGATCTCCTAATAGTTGCAGGAGAATCATTTGTAAATACTAGTAACTGAGTATGTAATTGTACCTGCAATTATGCTAAGCAAAAGTTAGGAAACCTGATATCTCCTTAGTAGATAAAATTTGCCCATTTGTCCTATTTGCTTATGAGACAGACACTTATCTAGAATAAAAATCATCTAAAATAAAAGAATATTGAAATATATTTTGTGTTACTAATTCTGAATTGATGGGGTCCAAATTTGTGAAGCTGCTATACTTATGACAAGAAGTCTGATTTCCAGAGGTTGCTTCCTCGCTAGACTTATTTCTAGGTTTTGCATATACTGGAAGAAGTGTTACTATCTATAAGACCCTTTATAAGGATCTTTCATTAATTATAATCTTTCTATTGCTATCTGTAAAACCCTTTGTGAAGATTTTCCATTAATTTTTTATCCTAATTTCTTACCATAATTAAGCTTTAAATCAGTTGTCATCAACATCAACTACAAAATTTTTAAACTGGAGTTTTGAACTTTGTGTACTTTTTTTTCTTATAGAGTCGTGTTCTGTTGTGTGGTCCAGTCCTGAATTGACAGGTTTAAACAGTGATCTTGCCTGAGCTTGGGAATAGCTGGGAGGGCATACACTTACCATCACTCCTCATTTTGGAATTTGTCTTTCTTGAAATGTTACTCTAATAGAGCCTTTTGACAGTGGCATGTTTCAGACTATAGGTATAATTGCTTTCTGTTAACTAGTAGAATTATGTGTGGATTTTTAAGATCTGGATTTCTATGAGTATTCAAGAACACCATAATCATATTTCCATTTCAAACCTCCATCTTTGACAACCAGGATGAGAAAAGGGATTTGCAAGTAGAAGTTGAAAATGGGTAATGGGTTAGGAGTCTGTGCCTAGTTCTAAGTTAAAGCTTCTGAAACTGACACCACCTGTAACAATAATAAACAAGAAGTCAAATTTCAGGACACAAGACAGGAAAATTTGATGTCTGAGAAAAAGAAAGTGAAAAGTCATGAAGCAGTCATAGTGAGTTGCAATTCTAGGATTGATTGTGGAATGCTGGGTTTATGGAAGAAGTAGATATGAGAGAATGATAATTGGGATAATATTGATCATGAGTCACTCAAACTGTCACATTGAATTGTAATCACGTCTTATAGCTTAAAGATAATAAGAATATTTTTAAAGAACTAAATGTTAAGGTAATGCATTCAGATAGGAAGAAGATAATATGAATAGAAAGACTCCTAGTTCCTTTGGAGAATTGCAGTTAGCCATCAAGTGTTAGATTTCCATTGGGAAATTACAAGAGGAATTTGTAGTATAGAGTTTCATGTACCAGCTGGACACCTGGGGCTCATGCCTGTAATTCTTGTTGCTCAAGAGGCTGAGATCTGAAGATTGCAGTTTGAAGTCATTCTGGACAGGAAAGTTCATGAGACTCTTAACTTCAATTAACCACCAAAAATCTGGGAGTGGAGCTGTAGCTACAAGTGTTAAAGCACTAACCTTGAGCTAAAGAAGCCCAAGGACAGTGTCCAGGCCAAGTTCAAGCTCCAAGACTGTCACAAAAGGAAAAATATAAAAGGAAGAGTTTTATGGACTTGTTCAGCCAAACTATATTGTCAAACTAATGCAGCCATCACTTTAAAATAATGGCTCACATCTAATTACTACAAGGTGAGATTGTGAGAGCCCCTGCAGTCAAAGTCAATTATCTTATGCTTATTCAAAATATATTATGACTATTTCACTAGTAAAGGTTATCTGGAAAACATGCTAAAGATAAAAGGCAAGGAAAACATGGAATTCAGTGGCAATACACTTGGATGGTGGCAGAAAGCTCATTACAAGGGTAATGTCACATGTAGACAAGTTCTCATCATGCTGACATTCCTAAGAGAGCACATCACCCCTGCCACTCTCCTGCCCAGATAAATAACCATTTATCAAACATTTACCCATCACCAGATTTTATAATTATTAATGATATATTGCTGAGTTTGACCCAAGCAACATTCTTCAGGAACTCAAAATTTAATGAAAGAGATAAATAAAGAAACAAATAATTTTGAAGGAAATAACCTTATGAAGATCAGGATATTTAGAGGAGCTGGTGCAGACAATTTGTTTATGAATGAGAGCAGGTCTGGCCAAGGGTTGGAGTAATATAAAATTACACAAAAATGGTGATGCAGATGACCATCGAACCCATACCAGTAGTTCGTACATTGGGAAGCTGGACAATGGGATTGCAAGTTTGAGGTTACCCTCTTTCAAACAAACCCCAGAAAAACAAAGCAAAACAAAAATCTCCAATGAACAAAAACAAAAAGTCAAATAGCCAGAAAATGGGGAAAAAAAATCAAACTACAGAAAAAGTTCTACAATGTGAAAACACATTGTGCATAAAGCAATGGATGTGTTTAGGCACAGGTGCATGCTTACATTTTTTTCAGGGACATGCATAAACATGCATTTATGTATGTGTACACATGTGCTAATATGGATCCAAACATTTGCATATGTGCATGTGGTACATGAGTGTGAAATAATATAATTACCTGTGCATGTGTGTCTGTTCTTGTAGAAATACACATACTTGCAGGTAAATATAGGTGCATTATGTGTGTTTGAGAGTGAGTGAGGGGAAGTCAGGAGACAAGAATATGCTAAGACTCTCCAGAGTGTAGATGACAAAACATGCAGTTTTTTTTTTCTTTGCCAGTTTTGAGGCTTGAACTCAGGGCCTGAGCACTGTTCTTGGCTTCTTTTCAGTCAAGGCTAGCACTCTACCACTTGAACCACAGCACCATTTCCGGCTTTTTCTATATATGTGGTACTGAGGAATAAAGCCCAAGGCTTAGTTTTGATTTAGTCTTAGTTCAATGAGTTAAATCAGGGCCTGGGTACTGTCCTTGAGCTTTGTGCTCAAGGCTAGCACTCAGATACTTGAGCCACAGCCCCAGTTCTAGCTTTTCGGTGGTTAAACAGACATGATTCTCACTGACTTCCCTACCTGGGGTGGCTTTGAACCCCATTCCTCAGGTTTCAGCCTTCTAAGTAGTTAGGATTAGAGGTGTGGCCACAGACAACTGGCTAAACTAGGGACATCTGTAAGAATCTTTATTTCTTTCCTTATTTATTTTGATTCCTTGTATACTACTGGAAAGTGAAGTATTGTATTTTATACAAGGAAGGTAAAGGGGACAACAGAGAACCATGTAAGTGAGGCAGAAAGAGGAAGCTCTGTTCTCTCTTCTTTCATCTTCACTCACTGGAAAGTTTTTTCTGTGTTGCACATAAGTTACTTCCACAACTTGAGAACAAAGTAGGAATCTTTCCTGGTATAAAAACCTTCATTTCAGGATCAATACAGGCCCTGTTGTTTAGAGTGAAAAGGGAAAGAATTACATGAAAAATAAATAAAAGGCCATTGGAATCTCTCGAGAACATATAAAGTTTCAGCATAAGATCTATTATAGAAACGTAAAGCCATTTAATTCTTGAAGGTCAAGTTAATTCTCTAGAGACACTCAGCACAATTTATTCCACTAGAGTTATTGCACGTCAGGATGCTAGTGTTATTTCTTTGCACACACTTAGCTTTACCTGTTCTTTTTCTAAACCAGTCCCCAGAGCCAGGATTTCCCTTCACAAAGCAGCATGAATAAATAAAACAACAGTAAATTCGGTCTGTTATTTAAAGTTGTCATCCATTCTTATCTGAAATACTGTAAAAGCATAACCTATACACTTGTCTATAGTTTATGCTCCCATGCCTCCACCAATTTTTGCTCTGTGCTGTTGCTACCTTTTGAAATCCTGCGTCAGATCACTTGATGCTACCAGGTAGATATCTGCCATATATGCTCACTGCCACTCAAAGCTCTCCTGGCTCCCGTGCTAGTTCTTCAGGAACTAGTTCCTGATATTTTTTACTGTTTCCTCTTCAACTTCTCACTAGCCTTCATCACATTCCCAGAGTATTTATAACAGACATATGTCTGTCTTCCTTGTCATTCTGGCACATGTTGAAGCTTTCATAATGCTTAATGAATGCATAATGCATAAATTATTCTTTCCTGGCACTACTTAGTCCTATCTGTTTTATTTTTGTTGTTATTTTCTACTAGACCATAAATTTGCACAATCTAGGACTTCTGAATATATCCATCTTATGATAAGTTGCAGAATCTATTGATAAATACTATGCCATGGTAGGTTGCCTACAACATTGACCAGTGAAAGTCACTTCCATTCCAGTACATTCATGCAGCTCTGTCACAGGGAGACAGAATTTATTTCTCTTTCTCATGCATGTAGGCCTCTTTTTAATCTGACTTGCTTTGACCATGTAGCTCTCTGCTGATTCTCTGTGGAGGACTTTGGAAAAAAGCTGTAACTTTTGTACCCTTGGGTATACAGGAGGCATGAGTTAGATGATTGAAGGATAAGAGGTCATATGGAGAAAGAACCAGAAAGAGCTCAGTTGTTTCTACCACTCTTGTCAAAGTTGCAGACAAGTAAATAAAAGCATTTGGGAGTTTCAGTGTCAACTCAGCTCCCAGATAAATGTGGCCACAGCCAATGCCATGTGGAGAGAAAAAAAGCCCAGAAGATGCCGAGAAAGGATGAAGAATCACTGCCAGCCAGATGTTAGGAAGGACAATGTTCTGTATGACTCAACGTTTGCTTTTGTAAATAAAGTTTATAGGAACACGATAATGTCTATCCATGTACATACTGGCTGCTTTTCTGCTAACAGGGGAAATTGAGAACTAGTGACTGAGACTATGTGGCTTTTAATTTTTTTTCTTGTTAATTGTATTAATCATTTGTTTATGTGGTACCAAGGAATTGAACCAAGGGCCTCATGCACACTAGGAAAGCACTCTACCACTAAGCCACATTCCCAGTCCCAGTATATGGTTTTTAAAGTATAAAATAAATACTATGGGTCCCAAAGTTTACTGGCCCTATTTTAAGGTAATAAGTATGAAGTCGCTTATTTATTCTCAAAAGTATACTGAAACACTTCCCTGCAGATCTTATCTTAGCTGACTAGGTGGACCGAAAGAGGTAAAGGCTTCACAGGTGATAAGAATGAGAGCCCAGACACTGACCTTCCTCAGTTATGCTGGGACTCCTTCACTATAAACTTTTCATAATTTGAAAACATCGTAAGTTACAAACCTATCAAGTATCCTACCTTAGCAAGACTGCTCAGTCTAAAGTGTTTCTTACCCTCACAACCATGGCTGATGGGGACCCTTGACTCTAAAAATCATCACAGAGCGAATCACTAGCGTGGAGGGAAAGAATAATTCAATAAATACTGGTAATCACCATTTTTCAATGAGATCACGAACTTTCAGGATCTTTTGCGCATGCCATTATCTTAGGACTAGTTATGTAGTAAATTAGTGAGTGAGTATTGCCTCCATATGATCATCAAATCCTAAAACCCAGAAATCCCAAAATCAACTATCCTAATTTTAGAATCAACTGTACAAATGTTACTGAGAGGCTAATATGTGGTGGTTGATGTAAACAAAAACTTATCCATGTTTGGGCTGGGAATATGGCCTAGTGGTAGAATGCTTGCCTTGTACACATGAAGTCCTGGGTTTGATTCTTCAGCACCACATATACAGAAATACATATACAAAATCCAGAAGTAGCACTGTAGCACAAGTAGTAGAGGACTAGCCTTGAGCAAAAAGAAGCCAGTGACAGTGCTCAGGCCCTGAGTCCAAGCCCCAGGACTGGCAAAACAAAACAAACAAAATCCTCACAACTTATCTGTTTTCCAGGTATTATTTATCCCTCCCCTCTTTCTTTTTGCTAATGCTGGAGAATAAAATATTAGTAATAAAATGTAATAATCTCTAAAATGTGCAGGTGATGGGATAAGAGTTGATTTATGAATTCTTTACTGTTCTTGTCAAACAGAATCTAAGAATAACTGTGTAGAGGCCAGGAGGGCAACTGTGAAGGTCTTCAGGGAATGTCCTAGCTGATGAATAGGTCCTCTTTGTGTTTAGCTTCTTATACTCACTTTCAGCCCTTTCTCATTATCTTCCAAAGGGGCCATTCATCTGTTCTTTTGAAATTAGATAGATATATTTTCTCATGTCCCAGGAATCTTTCCTTGTGAGTTATGAAATTCACTGTATATAAACTTTATGGGTAGCCTGAAATAGTAATAACAATGAAAATATCTTCTTCCACAGAGATATAGGTTCAGATCTTTGTTTCATTATTTACTGCTGATTGAGAAAGGATGAGATTCTGTAAGTTATCTGTCCATCTCTTTTCTATGAAGTGTGGAAAGCATGAGAACAACTCTCAAGTAAATGCCCTCTTATGCTTTTCATAATGAAAATGTATGCTTACCATTTTCTTAGAGATAATCTTGTTCAATATTTAAAACATCTGCTTAAAGATAATCTTTTTTTTTTTTTTTTGTCCAGTCCTGGGGCTTGGACTCAGGGCCTGAGCACTGTCCCTGGCTTCTTTTTGCTCAAAGCCAGCACAGCGCCACTTCTGGCCGTTTTCTGTTTATGTGGTGCTGGGGAATCGAACCCAGGGCCTCATGAATACAAGGTAGGCACTCTTGCCACTAGGCCATATCCTCAGCCCTTAAAGATAATCTTGTTCAACATTTAAAATAAAAATACCAAGAATAGCAATGTTTATTCAGAATAGTTTAACAAGGATCAAAACCTGTTGAAACGAATGAGTGTCTAAGACATTCAAAAACATTTGAAGTTATAAGATCATAAGGATCAAGATTCAAAGTCAGAATGGGTATGACTGTGAGACACTTATCTCCAATTAACCATCAAAAAGCAGGAAATAGAGCTATGGCTCAATTTGTAGAGTGACAGCCTTGAGCAGGAAAAACTAAAGAACAGCACATAGGCCATCAAGTCTCAAGTGGATTGAGTCTCAATTCTCTCTCTCTCTCTCTCTCTCTCTCTCTCTCTCTCTCTCTGTGTCACACACACACACACACAAACACACACACACATGGGGGAGAAGCAATGTGTCTTGCATGTCTGAATGGTTTGTTCATTTTATGCTTCCAAATATGTCATTTTTATCCAAAAAAATCATTAAATTTATGAAGACAATCATACTGAAACACTTTTTAGACCACAGACCCAAAGTACAGAGATAATGCCTTAAATCTGGCCACTAATCCCTCTCATCTGGCATATAAAGGGGTATGATGAAGAGCAGAAAAATAGATTTATTTCCATGGTAGCCATGGGAAGAAACCCCTTCAGTACACCTTCAATCATTTTTGGAGGTATAAAATGTAATAGGGATATGTGGGGGCAGTAAATGAAAACAATATGTATAGTTAAAATAACCCTGATTTGTAAGTATGGATAGTCTTTATTTCAGAAGGAGTTTTGAAGAGAAGCTGTTATCATTTTCACACTGGTAAAGAACAGGAACAAGTTGTCTGTGGGTGACCTGAGATTTTGGCTGTTTTCTTGAAGATGAAAAGAAAATGGCATTGCTTGTGAAGGGGTGGTTTGCCTTTGTCACAAATACTAATTGGTGAACCCTCTTCTTCCTGGAACCAGGAACCTAGTGAAGTGACTGCGGTAGGGAAGAACACAGACGTAAAATGAAGCAGAGATGAAGTGTAGCTTTCAGTTAATTTGCAGGTACCAGCAACACCATCTTTTGAAGTTGTCTCAAGTAAGTCAGAGCCAAGAGGAACCTAAGGAGACTTGAGGTGACTATAATGTCATGTCCTGAATAAGGTATTAGAAGGCAAAAAATGGCATTAGGTAAAAACAAAACAAAAACAAAACCCTAACAAATTCTAAATACTAGCTAAACTTAGAGTCATGCATCAATATACCAAATATTTCAGCAAATTTTTCAAATTAGCATGAAGTTCTGATAAGCATGACAAGCTGGGGCCCATCGATATGGGTCCATTTTATTTTCACTTCTGAAACAACATGATAGGGTGACTGTGTGATCATCTTCAGTTCTCAATTTTATGCCCAACTCCTGACAACATCGTCATTCAATATATACAGCACAGACACACACGCACACATATGGACATACACATACACACACACACACACACACACACACACCACACAGTGTACAAGTAGACTTTTCTCTCATTTCATGTTAAGATTAAGTTTGAACTCAAAAAGGTCAATGACGGTAAGCAGAGCCATGGAGCCATGCTTGTTAGGGCTCAGAAGCCAGTTAATTTTTACTTCTCTATGCTCTGATTTCAAGCCTTCACTTTTCTAGAATGATCTTAGCCTGACAGAAAACATTGAGACAATACTCTTTTCTCACTATTATTAGCAATTTACATGTATGGGATAAATTTGCTACAATTATAGGCCTATATTAGTCATGAGTAATCAAGTCCAAAGATTATGTGGATTTCCTTAGTTATTTTTTTTTCCTTTAATGGGTTTCATTATCCCAAAACCTCATTCAGGCACTGCATTACATCCATTTGTCCTGTGTCTTGTGTCCTTCCATTGCTCATGGCTGTGACACTCTCTCAGACTTTCCCTGTTTCTGATGACCTTGACACTTTTGAGAGGTAGTGGCAGGTGTTTTGTATAATGAATTCTTGATTTTTAACCCAATGTTATCTCCTTCTATTCAGTACTGACTCCCCCCCCCGCACCTCCCCCCCCATTAAGGTCTATTTTATCTTAAGTAAGCAACGTTAATGAGTAATTTGGTGAATCGATATAAAAGGCCATCCTCTCTTAATTAAATAAAAAATAATTCTTTTCTTGAAGCCTGGCATCAGGCCTGCACATTGTATAAAGCAGTCCTGCCTCTGGAAATGCCCTCCAGGCACAGGCGCTTTCCACTTGTGCATCCAATGCATGGGCCAGGCTGGGGCTAAGAGAAATGCATCTAGAAGAGATGGCCTGAAGGGCAGCAGAGACAGGGTGTTTCTCTCCCTCAGAAGGTCTCAGGTACCATTGTCTTTATAGAGACTGTGAGTCACAACAGGAAGACATACAGATTCATATCCTAAGGTAGACACACACACACACACACACTCACGACTGACTATAATATAAAATATTACACAGTAAGCAAATTTAGTTTCATATAGTAGTATATTTATTTCTACATATGTTGGCATGCAGATATTTGTTTACATGTCCATGTGTCAATGTAGTCATCAGAGATTATCATTGGCTAGTTGTTTGATGTTGTCTGGTGTTTTCTTTAAACACTGATAAACAACATATAGAATACTTTTGAATTTTCACTTAAAAATGAATCTAAATCATCTTGTCTACCAGGAAATGCCATCTTAGTGACCATTTGCTAATCCTTCATGGGAGTAAAATGTAAGGAGATTTCAAACACACCCTATTACAGAAGAAGGACTGCTAAACTTCCATTTATCGTGCAACTAACAACATTCTCATTGTCCTTTGCTAACTCCTGGAAGATATATGTGCCAAGCCCATGCCGCAGGCTCAAGAGTGGTGTTTCTCTCTCTCTCTCTCTCTTTCTCTCTCTCTCTCTCTCTCTCTCTCTCTTTCTTTTGAGACATAATTAACATACTGTAAAACTCATCATTTCAGTGGTGGTTATTCTACTAAAAAGCTTACACAATTATCACCAATGTAGGATGGTAAAACAGTTTTATGAACCCCAAGTGAAACTTCCTCCTTGGTCGCAGCTGAGCCCTGTTCTTTTCATCTTCACTACCTTTAGAAATATTACTCTACTTTGTGTCCCTATAAAAATTGTATAAGGAAATCTATGCAAAACTACGCAATACTATGGGTGATACTTTCATTTAGTGTACTGTTTTTCCAATTGGTTCATGTCTTATTTCCTCAGCACTGTATTTCTTCCTGTGACCAAAGAACATTTTATCATATGTATGTGCTATATCTGTTCATCCTGTTTTCAGTCAGTAAACAATTGATTTATTTCTATTTTTACCATTTTGAATGTGACATGAATGTTATGTGTAAGTTTTAATGTAAACATATGTTTTCTATTCTCAATTTTATTTCTAAAACCAAGTAGGTGTTAAATACAGCTAAATGCAACATTCCTTCTATGTCTAATTTTAAGGAATTTTCCACAGAGGATATATATGTTTTGCATTTATATTAGTAATGTTTGAGAATTGAAATTTCTTCACTTCCCTGTCAACATTTCTTATTGCCTTGTATGTTGGTTTGTTTGTTGAGATAGGGTCACACTTACTGCTCATACTACTTCCAATTAATCTTTCTGCATTTCCTCTCAAATAGCTGAGATTATAGGTGTGTGTCCATTGGCCAGTTTATCATGATTATAGTCATCTTAGTCAGTATGAAGTAGTATGCCATTGTGGTTTGACTTTCTTTTTCCTAATGACTAAAGTTGTTTAATTCATTTTCATGGTAAAGGGTTGGTCATTCCACAAAATTGGGCTTTTTTCTACTTATTGTTTAGTTGGAAGTGTTCTTTGTATATTCTGCATACTAGATCTTTGTCTGGTATATATCAGAAATAAAATTTATATAAACTAGAACCTCTACTTCTGTGCTTTTTACTTCTGTGATTTAAATAAATTTTAATCTGTATATTTAAGCAATACATCATGATATTATGAGATACATACTGATTTCAAGGTTGAGAATATGGCCTAGTGGCAAGAGTGCTTGCCTCCTATACATACTGTTTTCAACTAAGAGAATGAATATATTCATAATCCCACATAATTAATTAATTTGGGATTATATTTTGTGTAGCAAGAATAAATGGCTGACATATACTCATTAAAAATGAATCTTTTGGGTAAATGCCCAAAAGAGTGGTTGCTGAATCATAGGGGAGCTCTATGTTTAGCCTAGCTCCACACTGCTTTCCAGAGTGGTTGAACAAGTTTCCACTCCCACCAACAGTGTAGTAGAGTTCCCTTTTGTCCAGATCCCTGCCAGCATCTTTTGTTGTTAGTTTTCTTGATAATGGACAAACTTACTGGGGTGAGGAGGAATCTCAGTGTTGTTTTAATTCACATTTCTTTTATGGCCAGTGATGTTGAGTACTTCTTCATGTGCCTCTTGGCCATTCTCATTTCCTCTTCAGAGAAGTCTCTTTTTAGGTCTTTAGCCCATTTATTGAGGGGGCAGTTGTTTCTTTGAGGATTTATTTTTGGGGAATTTAATTTTTATAGTTGTACATATATTTAACCAAAGGATCACAAACAAGACCACACTAATGATACCAGCACAACTACGTTCATTGCAGCACAATTTACCATTGCTAAAATATGGAACCAACCCAGATGCCTCTCAGTAGATGAATGGATCAGGAAATTGTGGTACATATACACAATGCAAGTCTATGCTTCTATCAGAAAGAATGAGGGGCTGGGGATATAGCCTTGTGGCAAGAGTGCCTGCCTCGGATACACGAGGCCCTAGGTTCGATTCCCCAGCACCACATATACAGAAAAAAAAAAAAAAAAACGGCCAGAAGCGGCTCTGTGGCTCAAGTGGCAGAGTGCTAGCCTTGAGCGGGAAGAAGCCAGGGACAGTGCTCAGGCCCTGAGTCCAAGGCCCAGGACTGGCCAAAAAAAAAAAAAAAAAAAGAAAGAAAGAATGGCATTGCCCCATTCATAAGGAAATGGAAAGACTTGGGGAAAAAAATCATAGTAAGTGAAGCAAGCCAGACCCAAAGAAACATAAACCCTATGTTTGCTCTCATTGGTAATAATTAGTACATGTCTAGAATAGTCCTAGAAGAAGATCACAATAGCTCAATAGCTATGTACATACAATACATAAGATGATGCTTAGCAAAATGAAACCCAATTTATGGAAATAACTGGTTTATTATTGTTGTTATTTTCAACATACCATGTGAAATTATGCCTTTTTCTTTTGTCTTTCTTCCAAATGGTTTTACTCTTGGTGTCACTCTAACTGATTTTTCTACTGGGTTTTGTATATACATTTATTGGAACAAGGAAAGGGAAGGGGGACAAGAAAGTGGAGAGACAAGGGTAAAAGGCAAACCAATGCAATAGCAATAATTACAAGACAATATGCTATACACCTCCGGGCAGGGGTGGATTGGGGAAGGGGAAAGTGGGAGGAAAATGAGGAAGGGGGCATTCTGTATCTAGCTTATTTAATTTAGGGTTATGACTTCCAATTCATCTATTTGATGGCGAATGGGTAGATTTCATATATAAGACTGAATACTATTATATTGTATAAATGTACCAAAGTGTCTTTATCCATTCATCCATTGATTAACACTTGGGTTACAATTAACTTGGTTCTTATTGCCTATAATTCTGCAATGACCATTAGAGTAAAAATATCTTTTCAAGGAGTTATTTGATTTTTTTGTGTGTCTGTATATGCAGAGAGGAAGAGTTGCTGGGTCATAAAGTATATCTACTTTTAATTGCTCCAGAAAACTTTATGCTATTACCCATAACTGTTTTATAATTCTATATTCCTAAATGTAAAATATATTTTTTGTTTTAAGTTTCTCAATACTTGCCTTTTAACTTTTGGTGATATCATTTTAATAGGCATGAAGAGAAATCTCAGAGTCATTTTGATGTTCATTTGCCTTATGATTAATGGTGCTGTGTAGCTTTTCATATGCCTGGTGACTATTTTTATGTGGTCTCTGGAGAAATATTTACTCAAATCATTTTATCATTTGGTGCTCCTTTCATTCTTCTGTTGATTCAATGAGGAGAATTTCTGATACTTCTTTTAACCAACACTGTAAGAATTTCAATATATACACTCAGAAAAAATTTAAAAGTCACACAGTATAATTTGTACTTCAAATCTTACAGTAATACTCTATTCTTTCTGATATCACATATCTACATATCTGTTGATGTTATTTTTATTTTTTCCTTCAGTATTTGTGGACATTCCTAGAGCAAACATTCTCTTCCTCTTTCCTAGGGGTGTGTGAGTGTGTGTGTGTGTGTGTGTGTGTGTGTGTGTGTGTGTGCCTGAATACTGGTACTGGGTCTGGAAATCATGGCTTCAGCATTTTCCCTTAGCTGTTCCCACTCAACACTGGCATCTCAGCTTCACTCTAGCTGTTTTGTGGATAACTATAGATAAGTTTCATGGACTTTCCTGCCCAGGCTGGCTTTGAACCATGATCATCAGATCTCAGCCTTCAGCATAGCAAGGATTACAGGTGTGTCATTGCTGCCCAGCAATCCTTTTAAATTTTAATACCTTTCTTAGCACCACAGAGACATGGGACATTGATTAATGCAGAACTAGATGGAAGAGAACAACACAACCCAAATGTCCTTTAAGTGAAGATATTTGTATTGAAGATTTGAACTTGGACCCTCAGCTATTCTAAGAATTAAATTTAGCTGTAATGCTTTTGTATTCTGTAAGGGATATGGCAATCTGAATTATAATATCGTGTGATGTCAGTTACAATTTCTCCCTTTTCAGTAGGAGAGAAGACAAGTATACTATGAATCAAACCCTCAGGATCAAAACATGTGCATGCTATGCATGTTTTCTATCTCCAAATTACATCCTCAGCCTCAGTCCTCCCTTTAGCTGATGATGGACTTTTCATTTCACAAGGGTGTTGAATGCCACCCTTAAATTTGCACGCACACCAATAGCTTTAATAATTGCCTTGGGAGGGGAATTTTTTTTTTAAAGAATTTGTGAGTGAAAAGTTACATCCTTTACTGCTATTTTATGTCACTGGATTTAATAGTGCCAATTCCATGGCCGTTGAGTTTACCTGCTTTATTTTCCCTAAAGAGAATGTTCAGCAGAATTTTAGAAGGGGTTGGAGAAGTGCATGTCGAGAAATGCTTGCCCTATATTAGTTTTGCACAGCCCTGGGAAAAGAGAATTGAAACAAAATTTCCCATTATGCAAAAGCAGCTATTAAGAAGATACAACTGAATTTAAGATGATTGGCACAGGTATGAGATACTAAAGGGATTTGGGAGCATAGTAAAAGACTTTATTTGCCCTTTTCCCCATTCGCTCAGCCAGAATTTACCATTTATTTCACAGGCTATCACAAAGCACTATCTTTAAACCAATCTGAATTTTTGGAACATTACCATCTGATGTGCCTATTTCAACACATGAACATGAACAGATGTTTACATTATAATGTTAAATATTCCAGCTGCTTTCATGTTAGAATAAGCATCTATGCATTTTATTTAAAGTAGAAAAAAACTTTTAAAATTCTTTGTTCACACATATTCATATGAATGCAATTTGCCTGACTTCCTCAGTTCTTCCTTCTTCCCTTCCTTCCATTTCCCCTTCCTCCTCTCTCTCTCTTTCTCTTTCTTGAGAGCTTATCTTGAGGTTTTAGCAGAGGAGTGCAGCTACTCTTACACCCTTGATCAAAGAATAGTCCTCCTCCAGGGATATAGTAATCTTTTTCAAGTGAGCAAGGGTGCAGCTTCAGGAGAGATGCACGAGTGGTGAGGGAAGAAGGTGACACCTGCCTAGGGAGCCAGATCAGCCCAGTCAACCCTGGAAATCAAGCAGGTGATTGCCAGAATACCCTCACACCCTTCTCGTTCACTTTCCATGTCATTCCTTTCCTTTCCCTTCCCTTCCTTTTCCCTTTGTTCTTTCCTTTTTGCTTGCTTTCTTTTTTCCTCTTTCCTCCCTCTCATCCCTCCCTCCTCCTTTCTTCCTTCCTCCTTTAAAAGTAGGATTTGTTGGAGCAACACTCATTGTTTCCCAAAGTATGGCAGAATGTCCTTGCCTGGCACACATCTTTCTATGCAGGACCCAATGGAGTTTAAAGAATTTATCACAGATTTAGATTAAGTTTTAAAGTTTCCCCTTGGTTACACCCCTTTAGGCAAATGTCCTTAAATTCACGAAGTTTTCCCCATTTGTACACTGCTACCACTGATGCTATTCTTTTACTCCCATGGTAGGACAGAAAGCAGATCAAGGATTTCTTCTCTAAGGAGGCCTTACTTCCCTACTCCTTATTGGGATATCAACCTATAGAAAATAGTTCTTTACTCTGTTGCTTTGTTTGCCCTTGAGCTATATAGACCTAGAGAGATAGGGCTGGTGGCACCAGACTTTGCTTTCATGATGCAATTTATGGATCTCTCAATGACTATCTAAATGATTCCTCTGCCTTCACAGCAAGCTCAGACTTGAAAAGATCACTAATGAGGAAGGGAAGGTTCTTTTTCCTGATTTTTCTCAGAAAGATTAAAAAATATAATTAGAGAGTATTTGAGCATAAAGTGTGAAACTCCTTATAGCATTTTTTAAGGAATGTGCCAGGAACTGCATCCATTTTCTTATCTAGTCTCATCTATTGGAAGAAAAATATAATATGCAGCTTTTAAATACGTTTATGCACAATGTGTTATACTTTGGGGAAGTGATTGTAGAAGCCCATTAATTGGTAAGACAGGGTACTTCCAATATGCTTAATGCTGTATTACTCATTTTAAATATTTGTCTGTATCTAAACAGATAAAAAGAGCTCAGGAGAAACATGCCATAATGTTTATAGTCATTTCCTCATTACTGTGCTCCTCATAATGGCCTACTAATCATCACTACACAATCTGGTGGTTTTCTCCTCTCTCCTCCCTTAATATCTATGGTTCCCCCATCTCTGAGTATTTCCTTCTTCCTATTCCTCCAGGTACCCACACAGTATCTTTGTACTAGCTGGCACTACATTTGAAACCTTCTTCCTGCATACCTATATCCTGTATCACTGGCTTTCTTCCAGTCTAACTCAAATACAAACTTAGAAGATCTATCTTTATAAAAAGTGTCCCTTTTCTTTTTCCTTACCACATTTCTCTTGGTGTCTTCTACCACTGTGTCCATTGTTCTAAATACTCCTCTTGAGCTGTATATGATATAGTTATTTTATTCATTCACACTTAGTTTTATATATACATAGTTATATATATATATATATATATTTATATACACACACATTTGCATATCCATCTTCCTATTCAAAAAGTCAACCAAACTTGGGTCAACAAGTATTCAAAATTAAAGCTTGTATCTATATTTAACATAGGCAGTCTTTTTATCTTGTCATTGTTCCTTTAAAACTGCAGTATCATAACTAGTTCCCTAGAATTTATCTTGTATTAGTAAATTTGTGAGTAATCTATAGTGGGATAAAAGCCCCATCTGTATTATAAGTAATCTCAAGATGTTTTAAAATATGTAAGAAAATGTGTATACGTTATATGCCATTTTCTATAAGGGAATTGGACATGTGTGTATTTTGATATTCTAGTGAGTTTTAGAACAAATTTCTCAGTAGATGCAAAGTAATGGCTATTTGTATATACTATGCATTTATACATGTGCATATTCATACAAACTGAAACAGACATCAATAGGCAATATGATTTTATAAGGCAACTGTGGTGTATGGGTCTTAAGGTATATACAAACACATAAATAATAGATTACTGGTTATTGTGTGTGTTTGTGTGTAAAATGGGGGGACTTTATTCTGAGTTATGAATTCTGGAATATTAGAGCAGGTTATGATGGTTTTATTTAAATTTAGCACACAATATCCTGTTTAGAACAGCAGATACAGGAATACTGTAAATTGGTGATGAATGAATCAGGTTGGCATGATAGATAATTCATATTAAGAAATGAATGTTGTAATTCAGTAGAAAAAATAAATAATCCTTAAAAAGCAGTGAAGGTGTAAGGCAAAATATGAATAAAATCTTAAGAATTCCGAATACTCAGAAATGGTCTGATATAGTATATGAATGAAGCATGTTTTCCTGGCTACATTTTTTCAGCTAGTGTCTGGTAATGCCATGGAATTTTGATGTGGCACTTTCCTTCCAGGCTATTGATCTTCTCTAGCAAAGGGAAAATTGAATCCCAGATATAGAATCAGCGGGCAATAATCACTATTTATGGACATGGCCTTAAAACAAAGAAGTATCAGATTCTAGTTTGCTTGTGAGACTCATTATTCATATAAAAAAGATTACCAAAAAGCAAATGTTTTCTTGGCAAATATAAGAACATAATTCATTTTGTATGGCTTGGAGTCTATGTCCACTTGTTTGAAAAAAAGAAACCCAAAACAATGGTGTCTAGTCTTTTGTTCATTCCAGAGCTTTAATAAAATGTCAATGTTTAACTGTAGGACAATTTGATTTTTTGAAAATTCACATTGGTGTGAAAATTTGATACTGTGGAGACTTTTTCCCAAACCAATGTTTCTTACCTCTTTGCTTGTTTGCCATGATTTCTGTGGCCCTCAAAGTATCCTAGGGTAGAAAAGGAAATGTATATTTTCTCTCTGATATAGAAGACACATGCTTGTATCCTCTGCATAGCAGTCATGTCCGGGGTGGTAGTGCGAGGTCATCTGGGCACTGGGGATGTATCCTTGGATGAGGTTATGAACCCTCTATCTCTTCCTCTCATTTTCCTTGTCCCTCTGGCTATGAGAGGAACACACCCTCCTGAAACCACCACCCCCCACTTCAATATGCTGCCTTATCACAAGCCCAGAAAAACAAAGTTATGACTGAAGACCTTAAAACTCTGGAGAGATAAACACACAGGCACACATACACACACACGCACACACACACACACACACACACTTTTTTCTTTATAAGTTGATTTGTATATGACAATGGATTAACAAAAGCAAAACAATCTCACCTATGTGACTCTATTGCATGCAATCAGGTTTATTTAAAACTAGCTTTCCTATTTAACTATCTTAGAGTGTGAGTGAGGATGGGCCACTTTTCATGGAAAAGTAAAATTTTAAATAAGTACCAAATCAATAATATAATGTGTTCAAATAGGTAAAGAGGAATTAAAGTGTCAAGTAAGTACTTGGACCTACATGCAAGGCAGACAGGAAGCCATAGGGAAATGCCTTACATCTCCTTGCTATTGGCTGCCTTCCAGTACATCCTGTGGGAATCTGGGTGGTACAGTCTTTGATGCACATATGGGGAAACATACAAGGAACACCAAAGCCGAAGGAGCTTTGGGAGTTTGAAGTAAAACTACAATAATTAGCACAAGGAGGGTGTAAATTGAACTATTATTATGTAAATTATGCATTGTTATGTAAATCACATATTTATGATCATGACAGACATTGCTGTTTCTATCTTTTCTAGCACCACATTTCCCAGAATATCATAGTGCATGGGTGCTACAGTATATTGCTACTAGCTTTTCCTTAAGCACAAGTATATCTAAAGTGGCAGAGGAATCACAAACCATCACTTAGTGATCCTTAACTAGTGACTTTAATTATTGAGTTCTATAAACCACAATTGCTAAGCAGTACATGACTGAGTTGAATCAGCAATTTGTTATATACAGTTTCTCTTTAATGTGGATCTACCTGACTACAGAGTAGCCTCAGAAATAGGTCGTCCTATTTTTTTTTTTCTTATTTATTGTCAAAGTGATGTACAGAGAGGTTACAGTTTCGTAAGTTAGGTCTTGGGTACATTTCTTGTACTGTTTGTTACTTCCTCTCTTATTCCCCCTCCCCCTCCCCCTTCCCCTCTACCCCTATGAGTTGTTCAGTTGGTTTACAACAAACAGTTTTGCAAGTATTGCTTTTGGAGTCAATTGTCTTTTTTATCCTTTGTGGCTTGGTTTTGATATTCCCTTTCACTTTACTAGTTCCAATACCAATATATAGTTTCCAATGTACTCAGATAAGATACAGTGATAATGCAAGTACAACCACAGGAAGGGAATACAAGAGGATCATCAACAATAGAAGCTATGGTGTCACATGGCATGTTGAAAGTAATTACAATAGTGATAAAACAGCCATTTCCATAACATGGAGATCATTTCACTTAGCATCATCTTATGCATTCATAGGGGCATAGCTATTAGGCTCTTGTGATCCTCTGCTATGACTAGCCTAAACCTGTGCTAATTATTCCCTATGAGGGAGACCATAGAGTCCATGTTTCTTTGGGTCTGGCTCACTTCACTTAGTATAATTTTTTCTAAGTCCTTACATTTCCTTACTAATAGGGCAATTTCATTTTTTCTGAAAGAGGTATACATTCCATTGTGTATATGTACCACATTTTCCTGATCCATTTGTCTACTGAGGGACATCTGGGTTGGTTCCATATTCTAGCTATGACAAATTGTGCTGCGATGAACATAGTTGTGCTGGTGGCTTTAGTGTGTTCTTGTTTGTGGTCTTTTGGGTAGATGCCCAAAAGTGGGGCTGCTGGGTCATAGGGGAACTCTATGTTTAGCCTTCTGAGGAATCTCCATACCGCTTTCCAGAGTGGCTGAACCAATTTACATTCCCACCTACAATGAAGTAGGGTTCCCTTTTGGCCACATCCCCTCCAACATTTTTTATTGTTAGTTTTCTTGATAAAGGACATTCTTACTGGTGTGAGGTTGAATCTCAATATTGTCTTGATTTGCCAGGTCTTTCCCTTTTATCCTGATAAAAGGCCCTGTTGGTGAAATTCAGGGCTGAATCAGTGCCATCTTATCATAGCTTTTGTTGCCCAGATCAACAGACTTTGTAGCAGCAACTCCTTGGGGCAAAATTGTGAAGGAAGCAGTCATTATTTTCTTATCTTTATTACATAATTTACTTCATTAATAATTTTCTTCCTCATTCCCTTCTAAGAATATCGAGATTTTGGGGAATGTCTCCTACAAACAGAACTCTTACCTGGGGAAGTGAATTTAAGGGACAGCTTCAGGATACACTGCCCGCTTCCTACAGGGCGTACATTACCACTGCATTGATCATATGGTCTAGAGAGCATAAGTAAAGACATTTTGTTTTCTGTTAAGTTTCATTCTTAAAGCAACAAATATCTAGGAAATATTTTGCCTTTCTCAAAGGCATCAGATTACAGTTTTCATGATCTTAAAACTGTGGCTCCATTAAATGTAAATTAAATTCATGTTCAAAATTTATAACTCACTAATGAGGAAGCCAGCTGGGTAGTAAAGTCAGTTCAAAGAACACTTGAAGAACAGATATGTATAGTTCAAAAAACTGTTTGCTGAGTTCCACCAACCCAACAGAAAAAAAAAAAAGTGGTTAATCTCTTGACAATAAACTATAATGTTTAGAGTTAGAAATCATTTTTTAACTTTTATTATCAAACTGATGTACTGAGAGGTTACAGTTTCATGCGTTAGGCATTGGATATATTTCTGTACTGTTTGTTACCTCGTCCCTCATTCCCACCTCCCCCTCCCCCTCCCCCCCTCCATGAATTGTTCAGTTCATTTACACCAAACAGTTTTTGCAATTATTGCTTTTGTAGTTGTTTGTGTTCTTTTTTTTTTTTTTTTACCATGTGTCTCTCGATTTTGGTATTCCCTTTCAATTTCCTAGTTCTAATACCAGTATACATGGTTTCCAATATACTCAGATAAGATACAGAGATAGTGTAGGTACAACCACAGGAAGGGGATACAAGAAGATCATCAATAATAGAAGCTACAGTTACACATATCACGTTGAAAGTAGTTTCAACAGTGATATAACAATTGTTTCCATAACATGGAGTTCATTTCCCTTAGCATCATCTTATGTGTTCATTAGGGTATAGCTATTGCGTTCTTGTGATCCTCTGCTGTGACTTGCCTAACCCTGTGCTAATTATTCCCTATAAGGGAGACCATCTCTGATGAGGAAATGAGAATGGCCAAGAGACATATGAAAAAGTGCTCTACATCACTGGCCATAAAAGAAATGCAAATCAAAACAACATTAAGATTCCATCTCACCCCAGTAAGAATGTCCTATATCAAGAAAACTAACAATAACAATTGTTGGAGGGGATGTGGCCAAAAGGGAACCTTACTTCATTGATGGTGGGAATGTAAACTGGTTCAGCCACTCTGGCAAGTGGTATGAAGCTTCCTCAGCAGGCTAAACATAGAGCTCCCCTATGACCCAGCAGCCCCACTTTTGGGTATCTATCCAAAAGACCACAAACAAAATCACACTAAAGCCACCAGCACAGCAATGTTCATCGCAGCACAATTTGTCATAGCTAGAATATGGAACCAACCCAGATGCCCCTCAGTAGATGAATGGATCAGGAAAATGGGGTACATATACACAATGGAATGTTATGCCTCTATCAGAAAGAATGATATTGCCCCATCTGCAAAGAAATGGAAGGACTTGAAAAAATTATACTAAGTGATGTGAGCCATACCCAAGGAAATCATTTTTATATCCACCACAAAATCTACAAGTTAGCAGGTGTTGTAGTTCTAATCAATAGTAAAGAGAACATCAAACAATGATAAATCTCCTAATAAAATAATTCATTCCCCCAATAATCAAGTGATCTTCTGGATAATTCAATTAAGTACTGGGCTTTTTAAAGCTTCAAGAGCAAATTGAAAGAATAGTCAGTCTGTCCAAGAGTATCCTTTTTTTTTTTTTTTTTTTTCCAGTGTTGGGGCTGGACTCAGGGCTTGAGCTCTCTCCCTGGCTTCTTTTTGCTCAAGGCTAGCACTCTACCACTTAGCCACAGCACCATCTCTGGTGTTTTCAACATATGTGGTGGTGAGGAATTGAACCCAGGGCTTCATATATATGAGGCAGGCACTCTACAACTAGGCCATATTCCCAGCCCCAAAGAGTATTCTTATGTCCAAGTTTCTCATAATTTTTTTAAGAAAGAAAGCTGTTGTCTTCTAATTTTCTTAAGACATATCCTGTCTTTTTCTTGGTGTTCTGAACTTCGATAAATTTAAATGTCAATTAATTTCTTCCCTTTTAATTCTTACACAAAATAAGGTAGAGGCTCTAGGTACCATTGCTGCATCATGCTAAATGGATAGATGGTAGCAGATGTTGACCTCAGAGCCTGAGGATGATATGGGATGCACGCATGCCCTGGAATGGTGAAGCCCAAATCTATCCTTCATGAAGCAGTGAGTAAGGTTGCTTCACGAAGGATCTGATATTGCTAGATCTGTTCATTTCCCAACAAGGACCAGCAATCTAAATTTTGTTTAATCTATAGATTTTCTTGAATGTTGGAGATTCAATGCAAAACTTAAAAATACTATAGTGGTAGAATTTCAGAAAATCTCTTGCCAGGGTGTTTTCATCTTATAATCACTTCCTTAAATTAAATCCAACAAGCTTTAATGAGACTATCTGAGCCTTGGGTATTTTATCAGATAATCTTTGAAAGCAGAAAATGAGTGGTTATACCTTATCTAAGTCTGGATCTTTGAATGCAACCTAAGAGTTCTTAGTCCAAAAAGAAGACTCAGCATTCAGCATCTGTGCATATATGCAATCAGCAAAACCTACTGAACACAGATGAGTGTAGCTGAGCATAAATGGCAAGGTTCTTTCTTACTGATCAGTTGCAATCAGTTTTTCCTAATGCCAACTCTCAGCTCTAGCTGGATCCTTCCTGAGTAAATTGCAGAGTATCTTTGCATGTTGGATGGTTTCTGAATTTTCCTTGACAAAAAAATCTAGGAACCATCTCAGTGTTAACTGCAGGAGGCATTTCTCAGTTTTTACCCAGTGTTAGTTTTCCCTGCCTTTAATTTTAGCTCTGATGATTTTTTTTGTTTGTATCTTTTTTGGCATCTAGGAAAGTGATTCCTATCACTTCTCTCTTTGCCATTTATTATTTTTACAAACACTTTGATTTTTTCATCTCCTAAACACAAAAATGGTCATTGCATCCTTTACAGTGTATAATCATACCTTTCTCAAATCTATCTCCTTTCACATATCTTCCTTCATTTTAACTCAGGCTCTTTTATTTTGTATGGTTAAGAATAGTCAAGATGCTTTTTGCCAGAAGGAATAGAGCAGAGCGCAAAATGACTTAAACAATGAGAACACATATTATTTCATTAGCAAAATGTTTTGTGTTAGGATAGTTCAAGATTATGGAATTCAGTATCTAATCACAGGTGGGTTGTATCTAATTTTTCACTATATCTTCTTCCTAGTCAATCCTTGCCATGGGAAGATATATATATATATATATATATATATATATATATATATATATATATATATATATATAGTTCCACCACCTGAATAGAAACAATATTATCCATTAGCAGAAAGAATTCCTCTGAACTGAGCTCATCTTAAATATCTGACTTGACACTATTTTATAGCTCGAATTATATAATATGTCTCTCTGTCCAAAACCCTCCACATAAATGATATTCAAGCAAGCTGCTGAGTTTAGAGCATTTACAATTTACTTTTCCTCTGGGACTCACAGGGCACATATATGTAGATAAATAGCCAAGTGGTAGTTGTAGTATAGTGTTATTACTAGTAAATGATATTAACATGCAGTACCATTCTAAGAATTCCTTCATTTAATCCGCAGAATAACTGTGCTTTGTGGAGCACTATCACCCCCATTTCATATAAGTGAACACAAATCTTAGAGAGGTTCATGATAATGGACATAATAATAATAGTTTTACCCAAGTTTTCTGTTCTAACATCTTATCCATTCACCTTCTACCATGGGTTATGCTAGTACAAGTGCAGAGCACATTGTCACCAGCACAACAATATTATAAACCGAATAACTTATGAACAATTGAAATTTCTTTATCAAACTTGTGGTCACTGAGAATTACAAAATTAAGGCAGAATTTATTTTTAAGAAGGGAGACACACAATTGGTAAAAATAAAAATCTAAAGTCTCTTCTTGAAATAGGAGACAGGATAGACAATTATTTCCTGTTTTATGTAATGATTCCCAATTCCCAGTTAACCAGAAATCAAGTTTGAGGTATTGGAAATACAAATTCATAAACAAATAAGAACCCACAAAAATATTGACATCGTGACTTGGTCTAGCTAGTGAGTAAAGAAGCAGAAAATAATAGAGTGTGACTTAATCAACATTGTCTATAGGAGTCTAGAATAAACATCTGGAGAATTGGAGAAGCTGTGTGGTGCAAACCAGAGAGGCTGGCTTAGTGAAGAAATATGTTTGTGCATTTGCTGTCAGCAAGAGTATTCTGGGAGGAAGATTTGGGTGTGTTTAAACTGTGTTTTAAAGTTGGTTCCCCCATAAATGACCTCAGGCCTATGCTAGTAAACCACTTGGCTCTAGTTGTTTTTAATAGTTTTACCTGGAGAGGCTCACAGGCCCCTTAGATACTGACAATTGCTGCAACTTCATTAAATAAGTGACCTCCACAGATTCCATACTAGATGGTTTTCTGATTATGGCCCCTTATTTCTGTGCTTTACTTTTCTGCGGATATTTTTGGAGAGTGGTGTGAGTTACTTTGATCTTTGGTTCCTATAGCAAATGCCTAACAGAGTTCTATGATGTTTGTATTCAAGAAATATGTAAAAATTCACACAGAATTCTAAATCTTTGAGCTTCACTAGGTGAACAGTGTGCTACTCCACTTAGGAATGAAGCCAACACTGATAGGCATGAAAATGGCTGGAGTAAGGACAGGACCTGCCTGTAATCTACTTCCTTCATTGACATTGAATCCTTGTTGGGTGCTGGAGCAAGGAGATTAGCACCTACAATTGGCTCTTGATTAACATTTAAAATGAGAATGATAGTGTTAGTGTGACTTTTTAAAACTTTTAAATACTGCTTTTAACATATGGGAAAAAGAAGACATTTATTTTGGCTTGCATAATTCACAATATTTTAAAGTTTGCAGATTTTAAGAAGATTGTCTGCTCTCGGGTTTAAATTAAAATCTTTACTACTTGTGAGTTTAAAATTAATCATGTAGTTTTTAGGGGAGGAAAGTCAGGAGGGGAAAAACTGGGAGAGAATGAGGGAAGCAGTGACACTGTTCAAAAGGAAAGGCACTTACTCATTACCAAACTCATATAATTGTAACTCCATTGTATATCACCTTTACAATGATTTAAGAAAAAAGAAAAATTGTTTTATCAATCACATTCAACTAAAATTTGAACAAAATATACTTCCTTTAACCCTGAGAATCATGTATTTATTTATTTATCTGCTAGATAAAGTAGACAGAAAGCCTATGGCACAAGTGTTTGCATAATAACTGATGATTTTCACTTGATCTCAGCTCCATTCCCAGATCTCAATGACATAGAGAAGTTGTAGGTATTGCAGTGGCTTCTGAGGATATCTATGTTATACATGGTGTTGTTCCAGTGTATATGCAGGAAACATTATTAATATTTGCGAAAAGCTCCAACCTCTCAGAAGCTCAGAGTAGGCACCCATGAAGAGAATTGGAACACAGTGTGACGTTTTAGTTTAGGAAATATATCTCATCTGCATTGTGCTGCCAGAAAGAATTCGTGACACTAGACAAGTTATAAAGAAAACATTTTGTATCTTGGAAATTTGGGAGTCTGTGAAGTTCACAATCAAGGCACTAGTATGCGATGTATTACATTATTCCATGAGGGCAGGTAGAAATCCAACAGAGCTGATGAAAATCATCGCACTATATGATGCATTATGTAATAATAAAATAATATTTGATAGGTAAATTGTATATTAAACCTTCTACTAAACATAGTATAATAATTTTATATATAATACATTTTATGTGTTTATGTATATGCGTGTGTATGTGTATGTGTTAAAGGGCCACCTACATATGTAACATGAATTCTATGCTTTGCTAATACATATAAAAATAATTTGTCCCTCAACCAAACATCCAGAATCCAGGTCCAGTCTGATAAAACCATCATCCATGAAGATATGTTTTCCAATGAATGTTTTTTGACTTATAGAAAATATCTCATGGATTTCATAATCAAAACTAGCAATGTTGTTAATTAATTTTTAAGAAAAATTAGAAAATGCAGTTTTACATAGGGGTTGAAAGGCGACAGGGCTAGCAAATACATGAAAACAAAGCAGCTAAAACTGGAATAAGTGTAAGAAATGATGTCATGGATATTGAGCTCAGGAATGTACAGTGTGTTACTCATGGGTTAGACAGATGAGATGGCTGAATTGGAGAGTCTTTTACTGAGAAAGGAGCCATCAAGCACGAGGTCCTTTGCCTCAAATGCTCATAAACTTGCATGTATCAAACACTGAGCTTACCATAGAAGAAAAAAACAAACTCATATTAAAGGCAGCCCACCTAGCATTTAAATATTAGTACTTTAAAAACACATTTGACAGCTTAAAAAGGAGATACATTATTTCTCTAGATTAGACTGGCTGTGATTTCTTTTTCTCATTGAGTGCTATCCCCGATAATTGAATTTCCCAGTATAATCATAAAAGGATTACCACAGAAGCTGTGTACAGAAATACCACACCATTTGTTGTAAAGTACAATTGACCAAAATCATATGGACACAAGAGCCTTGGATACTATCCTGTGGATTACCATATTCTCCTAAGAATTCAGCTACCATCGAAAGAAATAAAATAGCAACAGAGAAGCACCTACTTGTCTCTGTCATGAGTAGAATGTGAAAAAATGAAATTAACCTTTTTTTTTTAATTGGGTCCAACAACCTGTGGATAAACATTCATCTGTTTGGAAATAGTCTTGCTTCAAAATAGGGCAGGGCTGACAAAACTGTAGTATTCAATGCAAGTCTTCCTTTGTCTAATTCCTTCCTGTTCCTCATAATCATCCTTTCTGCCTTAATATCCTGGGTGCACAGCTTCTCTAATCCAATTCTTAATCTCTTGATAATCGTCCCTCACACTTTATTTCCATTTTGGAAACATTCCTAACATGTAATTATTTTAATCAGGAGCACCATCTCCTTTAACCACAACAGCAAATGATGCCATTTCCTTTGGAAGGTAGAAAATTAAAATGGTTAGAATACAATTTGATTTGCTTTGTGATGGCATATCCAAGGGGACTGAGCCCAAAGGGGTAGACATTCTGTGTTATGCTATAATGAAGATCAGAGGCTGCTTGCTGCCCAAGTAGCATAATTTCTACCTTTTGAAATATTTTCATTTCACAATGAATCTGTGGAGTTTTTGTCACTCTTACACTCAGGGAATACTTGTGGAGTGTTATAGTATTTGAAATAGTAGCACTTGCTCTAGAGGCATTCAATGGGCATTGGTTTAATCAGATAGAAATACAATCACATGTAGAAGCACCAACTTGACACAGTGGCACCTCAAACCTCAGAGTGCCTAAGATCACTGAGGGCACTTGCTAGGAAGTGATTTCCTAAGAGTCAGCTCCAGAATCTCCCATTTAGTCCATGTGATTTTAGGGACTGTGATGTGCAGCTTAAAGAATCAAAAGATGCCCCCCGCATGAGTCCATTACAGGTGCTACCTAGATGTCATGTTTTCTGAATGGGAAGAGATATGACAACAGTAATGTGTGGATGAATTATGAAACTTAAATGGATATGGGGTTGGGATTTTAACAGATTGCTTTCAGTGAAGATGGTTGATTCTTTTCTCTTTCAATTCAGCTTTTTAAAAAAAAACAGATAAATACAAATGCAGTACTGGCACACACACACACACACATATAACACACACACACACACACACACACACACACACACGGGGGAAAAAAGGAAGAACCTGAATGGGAAAGAAAAAGAGGGAAATACATGAAAGGATGGAGGGAGTGAGAGAGTGGCAGTCAGAAAAGGACAATCACAGAGAGGAGGACAGAAGAGATAGACATAAGAAAAGGGCAACTAGACAATTCAGGGGGAAAAGAGTGACATAGATGTGTGTGTGTTTGTGTGTGTGTATTTGTCTATGTTGACAGGAAAGTAATTATTAAGTAGATAACATAATTCCAATCTGTTTGTAGAAATATGGCATATGCTAACTCCACACTCCATTTAGATTTCTTTGTGCATCATCCTGGTGAAAATATATTCTTTTACTCTGAACACATTTAGTTGTCCCTCTTAGTATAATTTACTTAAAAGAAATAAGCAAAGTGTGTTATAAAGCAGATAGCAGCCTGTCAGCAATCAGTATTGCAATTTTCTTGGGTGCTTGGTAGGAAATGTGATTCTTTTTTGTTATGATGGGTTAACAGAAGGTAAAATATCAATAAAGGTTATGGAGAGACTTGAAAGAATTGTATGTAATTAAATGTTGGTTGCTGAACTTACTTATATTCACACTTTTCATCCCTCTTCAGCAACTTCAATAATTCCCTTAGAAAACAGTAACAGATTAAAAAATTCTATCATACTGTTTTGGTCCGAGTGTTTTTCACTACTAAAATCATATTCTAACCCAGTTGCCAGTGTGAATGCACTAGAAGATGGAGCTTTCAGAGCTCAGTCTCCTAAAATGGAGATGGATACTCTGGGGATGTGTGAGTTTGATATATGTTTCGTTTGTGTTGGTTTATGGTTTTTGAGATTCCAGTCCAAAATCAGGTGAATCTGTCACTTAGGGCTTCTGGTGGGCATGCCAAATGGCAAGGGAAGGCTGTAGGAGGCAAAGCAAGCTGTGGGCACCATGGGAAGTAAAAGAGAAGAATCCTATAGTCATTTTCATGGTCCCACTCCAAATACCCAAGAGCTCCTCCCCAGGTCCTATCTTCTATAGGTTCTTGGTCCTAATAGCATTATGCTAGGGACCATTTTAATAGACATAGATGTCTGAGAATATTTAGTATCCAAACCACAGGAATTCCAGGAAGAAAACCCAAGGGACCAACCGACAGAGCAGGAAGGCTCTGTCACATAGCTGATTGAAGACCCTCATCACACACTGACTCTGCCTCCATAATGTACTTTTCAGCTTCTACAATTATGCAAAATAAATTTCTGTTGCTTATAAGCTATCCATTTTGGGCTATTAGGAGAATAAATGCATTAGGACGCATGTGAATTCATTTTTTTCTAATGAAAATATAGTAAATTTCAGCTAACAAATATTTATTTTAAACTTTCTTCTGTTTTGTGAACATGTATTAGTAGATCAAATGAGAGAATGTTAATTGACTTACATATGAATTCTCATATTGTTTATTTTATTAAATCACCAATTTTCATAAAACACACCATCACAGTGAGCAATTTGTAATTTTGGAAAACTCATCATGTAAATCATTTTAAATTACCTTCTGTCTTGGTAAAGACTTAAAATTCTTTGAGGGAGGTCTATCAATAGTAGTAATTACAATGGCATTTTCATTAGCAAGGTGACATTGAATCCCTTTCACCTTATTTAACACACAATTATTAATTTTTTGTGTATTTTGTTTAAGAAAAGACTAAAAGCTATTGGTATGTATGTACTTGATAAGGGTTTTGTAGGTACACAGCTCTGTGTGTGTGTGTGTGTGTGTGTGTGTGTGTGTGTGTGTGTGTGTGTGTGTGTAAATATGCACATATATAGATCAGGGGGCAATATTCTGTAGGTTTTGTGAAAGAGTATTAGTAAAATATAAATCCAGACAAGTAATGAATCTTGATACTATATAAGACTTTTAAATCTGTATACATTCAGCAACACACCAGGATGTAAATCAACTTACAAAAACCAGTAGCTTGTCTACATATCAACAATGAAATCACTGAAAAATACATAAAATACAATCCCATTCACAATAGCCACTAAAATACCTAGTCATGAACTTAAAAATATTAAAGATGTAATAAATATTAAAGATGTAATAAAATGCACTGAATAAAGAAGCTGTAGCACAGGCTGCTGCCTTTGGTGTGATATTCCTTGTTATTTGGGTAGATGCCCAAAAGCAAGGCTGCTGGGTCATAGGGGAGTTCTATGTTTAACCTTTTGAGGAACCTCCATATTGCTTTCCAAAGTAGATGAACAAGTTTACACCCCCAACAGTGTAGTAGGGTTCAATTTTCACCACATCCTCTCCAGCATCTGTTATTGTTAGTTTTGAACCAAACCAGACACCCCTCAGTAGATGAATGGATCAAGAAAATATGGTACATATACACAATGGAATTCTATGACTCTATTAGAAATAATGACGTTGCCCCATTCATAAGGAAATGGAAGGACTTGGAAAAAATTATACTAAGTGAAGTGACCCGGACACGATGAAACATAGACTCTATGGTTTCCCTCAAAGCTAATAATTAATACACATCTAGGATAGACCTAGCAGAAGATCCCACTAATTCAATAGCTATGTACATATGAACACAAAAGATAATTCTAAGTGAAATGAACTCCAAGTTATGGAAATAAGTGATTTACCATTGTTGTTGTTATTTTCAACGTGCCATCTGAAATTATTCCACTCTCTTTTGTCTTTTCCCCAGGGTTTTATCCCTGATGTCACTTACTGATTTGGGTACCCTGGGTATTGTGTATACATTTATCACAACTAGGGAGTGGAAGAGGAACATCAAAATGGAGACAAATGGTAAAAGGCAAATGCAACAGCAATACTTACAAAACTAAATGCTGTAATCCAACTGTACAATTCACAGGAAGGGGGAAATTGGGAAGAGGGAAGGAGAGAAAAAATGAGGGAGGAGGTAACAAGTTAGATAAGAAATATACTCACTACCTTACATATGAAACTTGTAACCCCTCTGTACACTGGGAGAGAAGCATACACATAGATTAATGGAGTAAAAGACTCAGAAACAATGCTACACAGACACAGTCATCTTACTTTTGATAAAAGGCAAAGCGTATACAGTGGAAAGAAGATAGCCCCTTCATCAATTGCTGCTGGAGAAACTGGGTAACTACATGAGGAAGACTGAAACTGGACTCCTATCTCCCATATTATATAAAATCTGTCTGAAAATGAATGACAACCCTTACTGTAACCACTTGAGAAAATCTTAAGGCAAAAATGTCAAGATATGTATATAAGTAAGGATTTTCTGGCTCAGGAATTAAGAACATAAATTAGTAATATTGTGTTGAATTAAATATTTTCTTCCCAGTCAAAGAATGAAGAAGAGGCAGGCTGCAAAATGAAAGAAAATCTATCCGAGATATTCAACTGATAAGGGATTCTTATCTAGAATATGAAAAAAAATTCAACATCAAAATTGCAAAAAATGAGCTTAGTAAGTTGACAAGTTATCTGAACAAATACTATTTGAAAGAAGTAAATATCTGAAAAATTCTTTAAAATCCTTAACTATCAGAGAAATGAAAATCAGAGATGCAGTGAGATTCTACCTTACTCTAGTCAGATAGGCCATTATTAAGAAAATAAATAAAAAATGAATGCTGGGTATGATGTGGGTGCAGAGGAACTATTATTCTTTGTTGTTGGGAATGTAGGTTATTCCACTGATCAAGGGGATCATAATATACTTCAAAAAATTAAAGACAGAGAATTCCCAACTATACCCCCTTTGGGTAATGATGTCAGATTTCTCTAGATCCTTGTATACCTGCATTTATCAGTCAACTCAGCTGTCTATCAAGAGATAGATGGATATAAAGTGTGGCCTGTATACATAATTGGTTTTTACTAAGCCATTAAGAAGAACAACCCTATGTAATTTTGCTGAGAATTGAATGGAACTGTAGATTCTCATATTGAGTAAAATAAGCAAGTCCTATTGAGACAAATATCAAATTTTTTGTTATTTGTGGCACTAGTGGCAAATAAAACACACAAGACAATATAACCAAGATCATGAAAATAAGTGGGTAACTACTAGAGAGGTAGAAAACGGAGGAAGAGAGAGAGAAAGAGAAAGAGAAGAATGTGGAAGGACTAAGGATAAGAACACTAGTAATATAAATTTAGAAATATACTATAGAAACGTATAAAAATGTCAAAGGGAAACTCTATTCTATGTACAGTTAATATATGCTTTCACAAAGAAAACTTTCTACTCAATAGGAAAGAGAGACTTTTTAAAAAAGAAACAGTAATAAGCCAGGATAAGTCAGTATGTATTCAATGAATTCCTCTATCATTTCTATTGAGAAGAGGGAACCCTTTCAAATAAAATTGCCAGACATGACTTCTTAGAAGGAAACAAATGTTAAGAAGGGCTTTGAAAAAGAGTCATTTGCGTATGTCAAAATGTGGAATGGTGAATATCAACTGTGGCTATAAAAAAATTTGTCATCAGGGATCCAAACAAAGTAATAATTTTTTTTTCTTCAAAATGAGGAATCCATCAGCTTGAGTGAAGACTGACATATGTGCGGAAGAAAAGACATATAAAACAGTAGCTTGGAGGCCAGGGAGGAGGAGACTTTGTATTTCACATTGCAAACATTTGGTTTTACAAATTCATTTGGAACTGAGATGCTATGGCAATATTTTGTTGCCAGGAATCACCCTAATGGAATCGTTAATGGAGGAAATCTAGGGTGTGCATCTGTGCAGGGCAGACTGCAGTGATCTGCAAGCAGGATGCCACACAGCTCTGCCAGAGATCCCACAAGCAAGGATGGGCTGAAAGGGAGATTGCTCATAAAAATATTGGAATCTTCTTATCCTTGGTGGTAAAGAAAGGGTTATTTATTATGGTACTCAGTGTCTCAGCTTAGACAGTAACACAGGTGCAAAGACATAGGAGGATGCAATGTTGTGTTGAGGTACTGAAGGAATGGTTATGTGGAGAGGAACATCATACAGCTCAGAAGAACACAGGGCTAGAGGATCTAGTTTTTGTAGCATTTATGTATAAGGCAAAGATAGAACACTTATGAAAATCAACAAAAACTAATCCCACATCTCCACGGAACAGGCTCACTAGTGAGTTGTGAGACAGAAGAAAAACTGATGCCTCCTGCTGAGGGAGTGCATGAATGGATGGGCTAATGAATAAACATAGGGCAGAATGAGTAGAGAAGCACATTATCACCTTCCCATGGGAAAACCTTTTAACATAGGATTCAAGACAAAGCAATATTTGGGAGAGAGAGGGTAAGTGAGAGAGAGGGAGAGGGAGATGGAGAAGAAAAAGAAGAAAGAAGATTGAGGAGGAGGAAGAGGAATTGGAGGAAGTGTAGGACAAGGAGGAAGAGCAGGAGAATAAGAGAAGTACTTGAACTAGACCTACGTTCATAAACTGTTCAAAGTATGAAACATGGTTCCCTGAAGAAAATAAATTAATGGAGAAAAATGAATCATAATTAGAAAAGAATGAATAACTGTGAAACCTAATTCTCCATATCTTCAAAGGAATTCTTGAGAATACAGACCCAACATCTGTGCATGAATTGCATTCCTACTGGATCAAGGTGGAATTGAAATAATTCTATGGCTATAAAAGAATAGTTGATGATAATTTTGGTGACTTTCCTTTTAGGTACAAGTTAAACTTTATCATTCTGTGTTTAACCTTCTCCTCCAAGTTTTGTACCTTTTCTTTTACTGAAACTACATGTTTTCATAACTGAATTAAACCTAAAGCTAGTATATCTTTAGCACTCAGCAACCTATAATGCTATCAAATAAGATAACCAAAATAGAAAATAAATCTTTGAAAGGTAAAAGCACCAAATTTCCTTAAATAAAATTTAAACTTGGAAACTAATGACTAAAAATTTTGATTATTTTGTGACTATGATGAAAATTGAATTTTTCAGACACTAAGTGTCTGGAAAGGCTCCCTGGCCACCATTTTTACAAGTATTTTGATCGTTCTGAATTGAATCCTCTGAGCTTATGTCTCCCTGAATGTTATGGTTTGAGCATTGAAAACTATGAAGATTGTACCACATTTTCCTGATCCATTCGTCTACGGAGGGGCATCTGGGTTGGTTCTAGATTCTCACTATGACAAATTGCGCTGCAGTGAACATTGTTGTGCTGGTGGCTTTGCTGTGATTTTGTTTGTGGTTTTTCGGATAGATACCCAAAAGTGGGGTTGCTGGGTCATGTGCAATATGAAAATAAAAAGCATTATATTCTCACACAGGCTTAATTAATATAAATAGAATCAAGGTACTGTTGAAGTTAAACTCTGCCTACCTTTTTTCTTTAATCATAAAAGGTTTCTGCGGTATGTCCTAGAGAGTTTGTCTAGTGCAGCTCTAAATGAGTTCCTTAAAAAGATTTTCATCATTTATTTTGAGAGGCAGTGTCATTAATCTTTTCCTGCCCCTCCCCCACCATTGGGTTTTCTTTGATTAATAGGCAGGAGAGAAGAACAAAAATAACATGATAAAATGTTAATTCTTAATGTCACTGAGTAGCTCTTAATCACAATATTAAACATATGCTCTGATTTAATGATCCTGACCAGAAAAGCAGTAATATCAATGCTGACTTTGATGAATGTCAGCTATTATTTTCTGATATGGATGAGATTGTTTTCTTTCAAACTAAGTGTTTCTCATAAATGATATTCTATTTAGAAATAAAGAGTATATAAAATTGTTCTTTAGTTGACAGAATCTGTTTTATGTGCCTGCATTTTGATGATTTGTATCTTGTTAATACTGTGCTGCAATCACCTGTAATTATGTGTCCTTAGAAATTTTGTGGCCTCATCCTCCATTATTATTTCTTCCACACATAGTTCTGAGTACAGTCAATAAATAAAAAAAAAATGTTTAGTAGATGCAGAAGTCTCATTATTCCAGAGTTGCTTCCTAAAGATTCTATAGTGAATACCACATCTTTTCCTTTTGTGATCCTTACCACATCAATTCTTCCATTGCACAGTTTGCTAATGTCCTTACCATGTGCCCTCCATTGAAATGCGAACCTTGTCCTGAGACCTTCCCCAGGACTCATATAAAAAAGTCAAATTCTTCCTCTGAGCTACTGTCACAGCTGAACGACTGCTGACTGCTGTGTGTGAATCATTATCACACTCACAGAGTCAAACTCCTGGCTCTGCACATGGTCTTCCTGTCCAATATAATAGGAGTCCCTCCAGAAAGAAAAGGTTATTAAAATGTGCCAATGATTTATCCCATTGTTATAAGGTAAATGATCAGAGAAGCCACATATTGAAGGATGAAATGTCTGAGTCTTTGTTAGAGCACTAGCAGTCTGCAGAAAGCCAGTTGTTACAAATACCCTTAACCTTGTCAGGAAATAGGCCAGAGAGGAAAGCTAAAACAAAAACAATACCAGAAAACTAATTTAGCTTGAATGGCAAGTTGAACTGGGACACCATGGTGACTGGAGATAAGCCAGGAGACAGGGCACAGGACGAGAACATGAAGACATGTGGCATGGCATGATGGCACCTAAGCTAGTCTGACCTTAAATAGGGTCAGTTCAGGGGTTGTGTCACAGGAAACTCCCAGTCCCAAGCACTGTACTGACAGGTTCAGTAATCTATAGGCCAAGTGCCCACCCTATCTCCAAGGATTCAGGGACACCCATCACCTGGTGGGGTATTTCCCCTCCTCTAGAAATTCAGGCACACCCATCAAGACAAGATGGTAGAGCGTACAGTTCATAAGGCCAAGACAGTGCTGTTCAGACCAGACCTCCTTATTTCAACATTATGAGTTTTACACACCCTAAAACTAAGAAACCATCAGGTATAAGAATTATATGTATGTATAATTTTTATGAGTCTATTTTTTATAAGGTATTTATTCTAATTGACTGTACTCAGAACTATGTGTGGAAGAAATAATAATGGAGGATGAGGCCACAAAATTTCTAAGGACACATAATTACAGGTGATTGCAGCACAATATTTTGGTGTATTAACAAGATACAAATCATCAAAATGCAGGCACATAAAACAGATTCTGTCAACTAAAGAACAATTTTATATACTCTTTATTTCTAAATAGAATATCTATATCTCCATCTTTGCTCCAACTTGTGAATAGCAAGGTAGAGAGTTTAGTGGCCAGCAACAAAAAATCTTTCCAAAAGTCCAATGAATACTGAGTTAGGAATCATTGAGATTTAAAGCCAAGAGGTAAGAACATTGTAAAATGGCCATGTATAATACAGAGCCACAGAGCTTCTGTGGAGGGACATCTGAGCATATGTGTGAAGTTCACAGTAGCAGAGATGAGGACTTAATAGGATATCAGGTTGAGCTCATATTAGAGGATTGTGAGGAAGAAGGGACAACTGAAGGAACAGAACCAGGGGTGACAAAATGATGACTAAAGCATAAATAAAACTGCTTTGATTCTTAGGTAATTGTAGAGTTAAGAGGGAGAGTAAAAGTCAATTGAGATTCTTTTGTTTGCTTCATTCTCATGTGTGCTTTTTAATTACATCCTAAGAAATGTCAGATTCCTTAAAAGCAGAGTAATTCTATCGGTCATATTTCTTTCCAATGTTTACAGAGGTTTTCTTTCTTATATTGTTTATATCTAACTTGTCTTATGTTAGCTATTATACAATAATGCTATATGGTTGGTGCTAAGTGTCACATAACATTTGATCCTATTTTTCCTGTGCCCATGTCTGAACATGGCTGATCTGATTGTTCTTTCTGTACCACATTATAGGGTTCAAGCTAGGGAAGCCAAACTGGTTAGACATAGTGCCATGGTTTTATCAGAGCAGCTAGCTCCCTGGAAGGACAAGTCCAGGGTGCACTTGGCCTACTGTTTTGTCTTCCCTCATTCAATTCAGGGGTAAGCAGGCAACAAAGCCAAGAGGGTGGGGCAGGCTGTCCTCTCTTCACAGGAATGACTATACTTGATGATCAATGTAGACATTCTTGAGGTTATAAAAATGTGCTACATTTCCTCCTATTGATATGCAAAGCTACAAATATTCTTCTAAACCTGTAACTAAATTAAGGAAACAGTAACAATGACAACCATAGCTCTTCAGAATGGCATTTACAGAAGTTTCCAGCTCCATGATAGTGTTGTTTGAACTCTGCTTGAACTGTTCCTGGCAGTATTAAGAGCCAAGTTCTCCTGGCTGTAGTTGCAGTGATCACAGAGAGGCTGTTGTGTTTAATGTTTCCCAGGTTATCAAGACTAACTAAATAATCACAGAATTCAAGAGGGATCTCCAATTTGAATTCTGTTCAACAGCCTCTAGTGATTAAGCCATAAAATTATACAAATTAATCTGCTTCACAAATTCTTCTGCATCTCCTATTAGGAAAATCATAATTTAAACTAAATATCTACAAACTGGGATTGTAATTATATCTTCTATAAAGTGTATTATCTTTACTTGTTTCTCTTCTTGAGCCATTTTTCTATAAATAGGTTATAAATTGTCCATTTGAGCAAACTTCACAAGCAGGTGGTGAGCTAATATACTTATTTCCAAAGCTTTGAGAAGTGTCCTTATATATCTTAAATTCAGGCATTGCATTTTTCTGGAATAGTTCACGAAGGAATATATATAGTGTTAAATTTATGGGTTAGTAAGCCAGGATGAAATATACTCCTTCCTTCTCATTATTATCGCTGTCTCCTCCTTCTCTTCCTCCTCCTCCTTGTCCTTTTCCTCCTCCTCTTCCCTCTATCCCCCTTCCTCCCTCTCCTCCTCCTCCTCCTGGTTCCCTTCTCTTTTTCCTACTTCTGCTTCTCTTCCTCCTACTTATCCTTTTGTTCCTTTCCCTTCTCCTCCTCTTCCTTCTTCCTCTTTTTCACACACACACACACACACACACACACACACACACACACACACAACACACAGAAGCACATTCCTCTCCAAAACTCAAATTCCATTTATGTAATATTCTACAATGTGCAATTTAATCTTTTTATGTCTCACTTCCTCTAGCCCCATTTTGAGAGTTGTTTTCTGACTCTATGTTGCATGGCTTTACTGAGGATAATAGTAACAATAGTAACCCATGGCTCTGAATGTAGAGAGGAATGGACAAAATACAGATTATTTGAGCTCAAGCCTGCACTGATTGGGAGGAAATAAAACTCCAGGTATGAAAGAGGTGAGAAAAACACTCTAAAAACAAGTTATTGTTGACAAACTTCAGTCATTGTACCCTATGCAGTCCCTATGCCACGTAAGTTAAATAACACTGTTTTGGAATTTTCTGTTTTAATGTGCTTGTCAAATACTACAGCTAATTTAAAACGGAGGTGACAATTCAAGTCCAAAGAATTGGACATAAAAAAAAATTGAGTGTAAACACTCAGAAAACACTGACACTTTTGAGAGTATTTATTTATTGAGATGGAATTGTACTATATTGCCTAATCTGGTCTCAAACTCATGATTGAAGTCTTCCTGCCTAACCCTAGTCCATTGCCAGGACTACAGAGATGCGTGATTGCATCCATCTTCATTTCTGTTTATTTACCTATATATTTGTTCTTTTACGTATTCATTTGTATATTTGCATATTTATTTGATATTTTTGAGACAAGGTCTTACTCTGTAACCGGGGTTGGCCTAGAACTCATAGTCCTCCTACCACAGTCCACTGAGTACTATCGTTACAGGTGTGTGCTACAACATGCCCAGCTAGTAAAGTATTTTTGATTAACATATATTAGTTGTTCATATTATTGGTATTTTTTGAGATATGTTCATACAGGTATGCAGTGAGTTCTGATCAAATACAACCTCCCTTTTTCTCCCCTGAACCCACACCCTTCTAAATCTTGAGCATTTAATTATTCTATATTCATTTAATTTGTGTTGTTTTGTTTTCACATTTGAGAGAGAACTAAGGGTCGTGTACTTCCAATGTTAGGCTTATTTTGCTTAAAAACTTGTTGATCTGTCCTATTATCTGTGTGTCCCACTTTGGTATATATCTGAAAGAACGAAATCCACCTACCATCATGCCCATGTTGGTTGTAGCACTATTCACAATAGCTGAGCCATGTGGTTGGCATAAGTGTCTATTAACAGATAATAAAGAAAATGTTGCATAAATACACAAGGAAATATTATTCAGCTGAAGAAAGAACTTTTTTGTTTTCAGCAAAATGGATTGAACTAGGGAATATCTGAAAAGAAGGAAGCTACAGGGGAAAAAATCTTTCTTAGGTTGTTATCTGTGTCAAAGACAAACATACTTTCAGTGGGGAGCCTCTGAAAAAATATTAACCACACAAAGCTCACACTAAATTCTAATAGAGAATTAATGTGTGACTGACCATGCAATAGGTCAAGGATATTTATTTATTATGCTATTTTATTCTAGTGAATACATTTAAGTACCTTTGCATAAGTTTTCAGCTGTAAATTATTTTTATCCCTTAACAAAGCATATTGGCAAAAACAGAATAATTTTTAATCTCCTGGATGAAAATGCTGGGATTCAAATCCTCTTTTTGACCTTCCAAGCTCTGAAGCCTCTATCTAGACAGCTATCTGACTATGACTTAAAAGGAGGTATAATTAAATGCTTCTACATGGTTTTGTGACAAATATGTCTATACCTTTGCTTATCATTTCAGAACATTTAACTGCAAACCAACCAGAAACCTTGAGCATAATTGGTAATATTACTTTGGAGGGACAATAATAGAAGATTGAACTCAGAGCCTCAAATTTTTAAACAATGTATTCTATTTCAATTTTTATAAGGCATGGGGCTGGTATAATTGATCCTTATTTCAATGATATTAAATTTGGTATAGGTAAAAGACAAATGATCACTTTCTATGATATGTAATTATACACATGCTAAGAAAGTTTCCCAGGAGGATTTTTTGGAAGACTTTCTGTGCAATCTGAGTTTTCCAAAACTTTGTTTTTAGAAAAGGAGACATGTAACAATAATATTCCACATGCATTAAAACAATTCAAATTAATACACTAGCTCAATTATCTTTCCTGTATTCTATGCACTGAGCACCTTACCATCCATGCAAGACTTCAAGGCAGCTGCTGGGAGGTACTCATTTGGAGAGATCCATGTTCCTTTCTGAGCTGTTTGATGGAGCGACTTATGATGCATGCTGATAGAACTTTGTATGAAAACACTGCTTCATTTTCATGACCTGAAGTCATCAGAGGCCAAAAACAAGAAGCATAATTTTTCCTATGTAGACTGCTCAGGATAAATACACTTTTCTGTATTCTGCTTCCTATTGAATCAGAATGGATTCATGGTATCCTGACTGTTAAAGCAAAAAGTATTGTCCAAGTTCCCCCACCATACCTCACATATTTTTGTTTAATTAGAAACAACTAAAGCAGCAAGTATTAGGGCAAGTATGCCAATTTTATAGGAGAAACTGAGAAGTCAGAGGTGGAATGTATTGATACATTAATCCATACCAAGTTTTGACTTGGTTCGATAATGGACATTCATCCTATTTATGTGTATCATTATTTTTTAATACTGTTCTGTGATGGGGAAAATTGACATTATAAGTTCTGGTTCCACAGTGAAGTCAAATTTGAGTTCCCAATCTTCTACCTAAATCTAGGACACACTTTTCTATCCTCATAAGGATCCAAGACTGGGAGACAACACATGAGCACGTCGCTGTCGCTAGGGACCTTGTGCTGTGTAGGGGGTACTGCCCAAAGACACATCTTCCATGGAGCCACATGGCTTATATCCTGAGATCTTCAAGGTGAATTGGCCTTAGTGCCAGCAGCACAGCAGATTCAGCTATGTCTGTCTCTCAGCATTTGATGTTTGTGGCAGACAGACAGATAGGGGCTCTTCACTGAACAAATTGTATGACAGCATTGCTGAAGCTAAAGCCCCTTTCTTCTTTCTTTCTTAGTCTATGAAATCTAAGTATCTTCCTAATACCTTTGGCTTTCAAGCCTTCAGGGTTTTGTCCTTCTAATCAAGAACTCAGTAAATTCAAGTTCTATTTTACCTGTTTTCTCCCATTCCTGTTATTTTTCCATCTTAATAAATCTTTCTCTATTCTTTTGAAAATTGTAATTAAAAACTTGGCCATAGATCTCAGAAAATGCACTGATTTCCTCTAAATTCTAAGTGTGGCTCATTTCTTGGTCTGCAGTGCTGTTGTCCAGTGGGCCAATGAATGACTCGCTCATTGCCTTCAAGGTTTTGCAAAATATATCTTGCTGTTGTTAGGCTTTCCTGATAAGTTTGATTAAATGTTGTAAAACTCCTTCCTTCACTGTACAATTTACCTTGCCATTTTCCCCTACATTTATTATTGTTACATACCCCCCTTGGTTGCAATGCAGTCTCTGAGGAAACATTTATGTTGCTCATTTCTTTGTTTTGTGAATTATCTAGAGTCTAGAATAATGCCTGAATCATTAGAAAAGCCCCTGAAAATAACTTGTCAAATAAAAGAACATTTTAAATGAAAAACCTCTTATAGGTATGTTTTATTCTTTCATTTGTGAAATAATTTTCTGCTAAGTGAAATATCAATTTATTCAATAGTCAAAAGTTTTAGCTAAAGTGTAGATTGTTTGTCTGATTTAGCTATTAGGCTTATGATATCAAATCCTACATGATCCTGTTTGCTCATTTTTATATTTTCTCTATTACATTAGAAGGATGAAGAAATAAAGATGGGGTAATGAGCAAGAAAGCACAGCAATAGTAGCGATAATTCTCATACCATGTATATATATGCAAATATATACATATACATATGATTTTTCATTCCCTTTCTTTATCCTTCTTCACTGATAGTGGATAAGTAAAACTGATTTGCAAGCTTTAAATTAATTGCAAAGTGTTAGGGGAGAACTCCCATTTCTCAGTGGTATGAATAATTTAATAAATTCAAAACAAAATAGAGTGTTGGGCATCTACTAGAACTTCTATAGAGCTAAGAGAGAAAATGTGAATTAGTAAAACTTTAGAAACATTATATCCACATATCAATAATGATGGTACCAACACACTCCCAATTCTGGAGTAGATTACAAAAAAACAAAGAATCTGCGATGACATCGAACTTGATTTTACAGTCAAGGGTCTCATCTGTGAAAGGGGAGTACTAAGAAAAGAGGGGATCAGAGATATTTTTTCTCATTCTGGGAGCCACGGCCAATATTGGTGACTGTATATGAATACAAGATGCTTTATCTTTCTATCCCTTGAAGTCACACACTGGAATCATTACTTCAACCTAGTGATGCTCCATGTCAACTCTCCAGATCTCTGGAACACCAAGTGATGTTGATCTGAGAGTTGATTTAGGAAGAAAGCACTATAGTTAAGCACTTAGCAGTCATTTATAGCTATTTAAAACTACAGGAAAGGGTTTATTATAATTAGGCTCAAAAAGTGATTGGTTAATGAAGGATAGGCTCTATTTTAGGAAGAGCACAGGGCCCAGTAAACACAGATTGTGGGATTATGTGCTCTGTGAAGCAGATCCCCTAAAATAATTGGGCTTTCTGAAGACTACCCCATGTTGCTCTTATGACGTCCAGGACACTGAGCCATCAGGTGGCCCCACTACCTGCTGATCTGAGTTACTACCATTGGGAACTAGCAAGGAGAAATTCAGAGAAATTTTGTGTAATTTGTATGGATTATTTTTTTTCAGTTAAAGCTAGATTACTTTTTTTAAAATTTTTATTGTCAAACTGATGTACAGCGAGGTTACAGTTTCATACGTTAGGCATTGGATACATTTCTTGTACTGTTGGTTACCTCCTCCCTTATTCCCCGGCCCCCTCCCCATTTTCAGTTGATTTACACCGAACAGTTTTGCAAGTATTCCTATTGTAGTCTTTTGTCTTTTTAGCCTGTGTCTCTTGGTTTTGGTATTCCCTTTCACTTTCCTAGTTCTAATACCAGTATACACGGTTTCCAAAGTACTCAGATAAGATACAGTGATAGTGCAGGTACAACCACAGGAAGGGGATACAAGTGGATCATGAACAATAGAAGCTACGGTTTCACATGGCATGTTGAAAGTAATTAAAACAGTAATATAACAGTTGTTTCCATAACATGGAGTTCATTTCACTTAACATCATCTTATGCTTTCATAATGGTATTGATATTAGGCTCCTGTGATCATCTGCTGTGACAACCTAAACCTGTTCTAATTATTCCCTATGAGGGAGACCATAGAGTCCGTGTTTCTTTGGGTCTGGCTCACTTTACTTAATATAACTTTTTCTAAGTCCTTCCATTTCCTTACAAATGGGGCAATCTCATTCTTTCTGATAGAGGCATAAAATTCCATTGTGTATATGTACCACATTTTCCTAATCCATTCGCCTACTAAAGGGCATCTGGGTTGGTTCTAGATTGTCGCTATGACAAATTGTGCTGCGATGGACATTGTTGTGCTGGTGGCTTTAGTGTGTTTTTGTTTGTGGTCTTTTGGGTAGATGCCCAAAAGTGGGGCTGCTGGATCATAGGGGAGCTCTGTGTTTAGCCTTCTGAGGAATCTCCATACCGCATTCTAGAGTGGCTGAACCAGTTTGCATTCCCACCAACAATGGAGTAGGGTTTCCTTTTGGCAACATCTCCTCCAACATTTGTTATTGTTAGATTTCTTGATATAGGACATTCTTACTGGGGTGAGATGGAATCTCAATGTTGTTTTGATTTGCCTTTCTTTTATGGCGAGTGATGCAGAGCACTTTTTCATATGTCTCTTGGCCATTCTCATTTCCTCATCAGCGAAATCTCTTTTTAAGTCTTTAGCCCACTTGTTGAGGGGACTATTGGTTCATTGTGGTTTTGTTTTGGAGGAATGTAATTTTTTTAGTTCTGCATATATTTTAGATATGAGGCCTTCGTCCATTGTATGGCCAGTAAAGATCTTTTCCCAATCTGTGGGCTTTCTGTTTATCTTGCGAGCCATGTCCTTTGCGGTGCAGAAGCTCTGCAGTTTGATGCAGTCCCATTTGTCTATCCTCTCTTTGATTTGTCACATTTCTGGGTCTTTGTTAAGGCAGTTCTGTCCTGTGCCAAGGAGCCCAAGTGTTTCTCCTACTCCTTCATTTAGTGTTTTCAGGGTATCTGTTTTAATTTCGAGGTCTTTCATCCATTTGGAATTGATTTTGGTGCAGGGTGATTTATAAGGATCTAGTTTTAGTTTGTTGCATGTGTTGAACCAGTTTTGCCTGAACCATTTGTTAAAGAGGCTTTCTTCCATCCTAATTTTAGCTCCTTTAACAAACATTAAGTAGGCATAGTTCTGTGGGTTCATTTCTGTGTCTTCATTTCCGTTCCACTGGTCTTCAGGCCTATTCCGGTGCCAATACCAAGCTGTTTTTATTACTATAGCTTTTTAATATAGCTTTACTCGAGTGCTGTTCTTCCTGCTTACAATTGTTTTTGGTGTTCTGGGTCTGTTTTTGTTCCATATGAATTTCTGGATTGCTTCCTCTATTTAATTAAAAAATGGTGTTGGGATATTCATGGGTATTGCATTGAATTTGTAGATAGCCATTGGCAATATTGCCATTTTGATTATATTAATCATCTCAATTCAGGAGCATGGGACATTTTTCCATTTCCTTAGTTCTGCCTTAATTTAATTTTTCATGTTTTTTAAGTTCTCATCATATAGGTCTTTCACTTCTTTGGTTAAGGTTATTGCTAGGTATTTTATGTTTTTTGAGGCTATTTCAAAGGCATTGCTTTCGTGATTTCAGTCTCAGCATTGAGGACATTACCATATAGAAAGCCCATTGAATTTTGAGAGTTTATTTTATATCTTGCAACTTTGCCAAAGTTTTGGATCAGCTCTAGTAGTTTGGGAGTAGAGTCTATGTGGTTCCTTAGGTATAGGATCATGTCGTCTGTGAAGAGAGAAAGTTTCACTTCATCTTTTCCTATTTCAATCCCCTTTATATTTTCTTCTTGCCTAATTGCTATGGCTAGGTATTCTAGTACCATGTTGAAGAGGAGAGAAGAGAGAGGACATCCCCATCTTGCTCCTGATTTTAAAGGGAATGGCTTTAGTTTTTCCCCATTTAGAGTTATGCTTGCCGTTGGTTTGTCATAAACTCCCTTTATTATATTCAGGATTGTACCCTGGAATCCCAGTTTTTCCAGGGCTTTTACATAAGCGGGTGCTGGATTTTATTGAACTTCTTTTCCGCATCCAGAGATGTAACCATGTTTTCTTTACATTGTTCCTGTTGATGTGGTGGATTACATTAATTGACTTGCATATATTGAACCAACTTTACATCCTTGGGATGAATCCAGTTTTATCATGGTGTATGATTTTTTTGATGACCGGTTGAAGTTGATTGGCGAGGATTTTATTGAAAATTTTTGCATCTATGTTCATCAGGGAGATCGGTCTATACTTCTCTTTCCGTGATGAGTCCCTGACTGCTTTTGGGAATAGGGTTATACTGGCTTCGTACAATATGTCTGGTAGTGAACATGCTCTTTCAATTTTATTGAAAAGTTTGAGGAATATTGGTGTGAGTTCTGTTTTGAAGGCCTTGTAGAATTCTGCTGTCAATCTGTCTGGACCTGGGCTTTTCTTGGATGGGAGATCACTTATTGCTGTTTCTATTTCAATACTAGATATGGTTCTGTTTAGAAGGTTCAAATCTTCATGGTTGAGTTTGGGGATATCAATTTTTTCTAGGAAATCATCCATTTCTTTCAGGTTCTCGAATTTGTTGGCATTAAGGTTTGCAAAATAGTCCCTTATTTTCTTCTGAATCTTGGTTGTGTCTGTGGTAATGTTACCTGTTTCATCTCTGATTTTGTTAATTTGGGTGTGCTGCCTTAATTTTTTTGTGACGTTTCCTAGGGGTCTGTCTATCTTGTTAATTTTTTCAAAGAACCAACTCTTTGTTTTGTTGATTCTTTCGATTTCTTTTTGTCTCTAATTCATTTAATTCTGATTTGATTTTAATTATTTGCTTCCGTCTATTGTCTTTTGTTTTGGCTTTTTGTTCTCTTTCGAGGATATAAGGTGCTTCCTTAAATTGTTGAGTTGCTGTTTCTCCAGTTTGTTGGTGTAGGCACTCAGAGATATAAATTTCCCTCTGAGTACTGCCTTTGCTGTGTCCCAAAGGAGCTGGTACTTTGCGTACTGATCTTGGTTGAATTCCATAAGCATTTGAATTTCTTTTCTAATTTCTTCAATGACACACTGATGGTTCAGCAGTGTGTTGTTTAGTCTCCATGAATTGTAGACTTTTCTGTGGTGGCTGAGTTGAGCTCTAATTTTATTCCATTGTGGTCTGAGAGAATGCAGGGAATGGTTTTGATACTTCTGAATTTGCACAGCTTTTCTTTGTGCCCTAAGATAAGATATATTTTGGAGAATGTTCCATGTGCTGCTGAAAAGAATGTGCATTCAGTTGTTGCTGGATGGAATATTTTGTAGATGTCGGGTAAGTCTAGTTGGTCTATGCAGTTGTTTAATTTTGTGGTTTCTTTGTTCAGTTTTTGGAGTGTTGATCTGTCCAGAGGTGACAGTGGAGTGTTAAAGTCCCCAACTATCAATGTGTTTGTGTCTATGAGTGTTTTTAGAGTCAGTAGTGTTTGTTTGATGAAGTTGAGTGCTTCTGTATTTGGTGTTTAGATATTTAAGATTGTTATATCCTCCTGTAGAAGAGATCGCTTTATTAGTATGTAGTAACCTTCTTCTTCTCTTCTTACGATTTTTAATTTGAAGTCAATTTTATCTGATACTAGGATTTCAATGCCAGCCTGCTTATGGGTGCTATTTGGTGGTAGATTTTATTCCATCCTTTCACTTTTAGAAGATGTTTACTTTTGCTCAATAGATGTGTCTCTTGGAGGCAGCAGAAAGATGGATCTTGATTTTTGATCCAACTTATGAGCCTATGTCATTTGATTGGAGAATTATGTCCATTCATATTGAGAGTTAGGATTGAGAGATGATTGTTTGTTCCTTTCATTATAGCTATCTTGTTAAAAGCTGTGCCTTCCCATTTCTTGATCTAATATTCTGGTTTTCTACTTAGGGTTCATTTCTCCGTCTGTATTGTGATTGTGTCTGTCTGTATTGTATTGTGATCTTGATTATTTTCCCTGTATAGTACATCTTTAAGTATTTTCTGTAAGTCTGGTTTAGTGGAGTTATATTGTTTCAGTTTTCTCTTACTGTGGAAGACTTTTATTTGACCTTTGGCTATGAATGAGAGTTTAGCTGTGTAGACTATTCTTGGTTGGTAGTTATTTTTATTTAGGGTGTAGTATGCCTCTTTCCAGGCTCTCCTTGCTTTCATGGTCTCTGCTGAGAAGTCTGGGGGTAATTCTGATTGCTTTTCCTTTATATGTGATTATTGTCTTCTCCCTAACAGCTTTAAGGATTCTTTCCTTGGACTCTATCAATCCTGTTTTGATCACAATATGTCAGTGGGATGTCCTATTCTTGTCTGGTCAGTTTGGTGTTTTAAATGCTTCTTGTATCTGTATAGGCCTATCCATTTTGTTTTTTGGGAAGTTCTCAACTAATATTCTGTTAAATAGGTAGCCTATTCCATTAACTTTTTCTCTAGGTTTTCCTCAATACCTATTAGCCTTAAATTGGGCTTCCTGATTGTGTCTTGGAGCTTCTGGAGTGATCTGTTTTGTTGATTGGATTCGGTTTGTATTGATTTTTGTTCTTTCGCTACAGATACTTGGGAATCTTCAGCTCCTGAGATTCCATCCTGTGCTTAGTCTAGTCTGGACTGTAGGCTAGCTACTTGATTTTGAATCTCTTTTCCTTCTCACTAGTCTTTCCTGATGATTTCCATGTCGTTCCTATAATTATCTCTTAGGTCCTGAATGGACTTCTTTACTTCATTAATTTTGTTTTGAGTGCTCTCTCTCAAATCTTTTAGCTGGGTAGCTATCTTTTCATTTGATTCTTGAAGTTCATTTATCTTTCTATTTTTGGAGGCCATGAAATTCTCTATTAATTTTTGCTTTGCCTCCTCATGCTCTAGAATAGTTTACTAAAGAAATTCATACTTTTCATTTAACATTTTTATCAGTAGACTTTGTAGAGTATTTGGGGGGTTCTCTTCTATGTCTTTGATTGACTGTTCTGCTTCCTGTTTGTTTTGAGTGGGAGATGAGACTCCATTGTTTGCCATCTTTCTTGTGTTTCTTCTGCCCATTTGGATTGGTAATGCCTATCTGTAAGCACCTGTGAGCACCATTTCAGACCCATAGCAGACCTTACCAAGTACTGTTGTGTAAATTTTAGAAGTTCACAATTATATACAGATACCTTGTATACTTGTATATAAAATTAGATTTTGTGTTCCTAAAAAATACAATTTTGATATAACAACCAATCCTGAGCTCTGTATTCAGTAGTTATTTATTTACTATTACAACCCTATGAGCAATTTTTGTTCTTATATTAAGTTCTTTTTGGACTGGCTGGCTTTCTCTTTGAACCCCTTTGATTCACTCTGATTGAGCAGGGATACCATCTATCCAATAACCAGGGGTCAATGGAATCTGGAGGTCCTGGAAGTAAATCAGGAGGGTAAGTTAGAGGTAGCAAAGGGAATAGAGAAAAATGTATGGGGAAGGGGATGATTTTGGTTTACTTTCAGTGAGGTGGAAATGTGGAGAAGAGTAGAATCAGTAGAAAGAACAAGGTTAAAATGATAGAAAATGGAGAGTTAGCAGAAAAGAGTTAAGGTGTTATTCATAGGAAAGTAATTTTAAAGAAAGAGAATGTGAAGAGAGAAATAAAGAAAAAATACTGGAAGACAAATGCACAAAACGGAGAAAAATTTTATAAAAAAAAAACAAAAAACAGAAAAACAAACAACCACAAAAAAACCTGATAAAACAGACAAATAAAAATGGAAAACAAAAATCCAATGACATCTCAGAAATGGGAAAAAAGAAAGTTTAAAAAGTGTTTTTTTAAAAATGGAGTCTTCCTTGTTTGGATGGGCTTTCTACATTCTTTGGTTTCCTTTCGATGGCCTGCAGTCTATTTTGCTGCTTAGCTGCTTTGACTTGCTTTCAGTTTGCAGGGGGTGGATGTGCTTTGAACCTCCTCCTCTGTTAGTGAAATCCTGGGGCTCTGTGGTACCCACAGCTTGCAGGTAGGACTTGGGTGACCTCTGTATGTGGGAGACGTGAACAGTCTTGGGAACTGTGGCTCCTCCTGTCCGCTGTATGGCCTTTAACACCTGGCTTTGAATAGGCTGTGGACTCAGCAGGGCGGGGCACCTCTGGCCAGGTTTGAGTTGCTTGCCTGGGGGAGGTTCTTCCCTCCTGGGCAGAGTGGACTCTGGGAAGAGCTGGCTATGGAATTCAGCTCCGGGCTGAATTCTGTTTTGGGCTGAGAATTGGGCTTCCTCTGTGACAGGACCATTTATCTGAGTCAGGAACTGTTTGTTCTCCCTTCTGGTTGTTCCGTGCCACTGGTAGCTGCTTGCTGCTTTCAGTTTTAATTAAAAAATTCTGGCGGGCAGTGCGGGACACCTCTGGCTGAGTTCACCTGAGTGTGTGAGCCTTGGCCTGGGAGGTGCCTCCCTGGGAGGTGCCTGGGCAGGGGTCGTTCTCCTGGGTGAAGCTGGCTCTCACTGGTCTATTTCTCTTGGCCTTTTCAAAGATGGCCCCTTTGTCCTCGATTTCCCCAAGACCCCTTTAGTTCCAGTCTGGTCTGATCCTATGCCAGTGTCAAAGATGTCAAAGATGCCGCTTTGCTCTGGTGGTGGGGGAAGGGCTACCTTCCAGAAGCTGCTCTGTGGGCACAAGTGAGAATGTCTTTTGTGGGGTACTCACTCTTTCTCTGCGATTTCAGCCCGTCCGGGCTTAGCCTATGATCCACTTCTGTCTGCTGCCATCCAGGGGATTTCTTCCTGGTCACCATTGTGTGCTTTAGGTGCACGGAGTGCTGGGGCGCTGTGCCGGCGCCGGCACTGGTGTGGTGGTGGGACACCGCCCGGAGCTCAAATCTGTGTTTTCAGGCCAGCAAAGTCGATTTTTCTTTCCTGACCAGAATCCCAGTACTGGTATAACTTACTTGGGCTGTCTTTCTAGGAGTAAAAGTTTCTCTGGAGTGGGAAAACTGTGATGTCAGAGGGAGCTTAGCTAGGGCTTTCTTGTATGGATTATTTTTAAGCAAGGATTTTCATGTTCAATAGCCATAGATAGGCAGACTTCTAGCCTAATATAGTCTTCAGATAAATATTATTCTCCTTCAAAATGGCAAATGGAAACCAAACTATAATCTCTATGTCTTTCATTTAAAAATTATATTTGTTCATTTTAATTATCAATTTATGGATACAGTGTCATAATTCAGTACATATATTCAGTGCATAATGACCAAGGAGGGTTGAAAACACCTCTTACTTTAAACAGTTTTCTTTAAAATAATTTATGTATATTACTTGTGTATAGTAGTGACTTTCATTTTATTTTTATATGTGTGCATGTAATGCAGACTTATGCTATTCAACCCATCCTATACTTCTCTCATCCATGTACCCTTCATTCCATTTCCTTGAATAATCCCTAAGAGACAAATTTTTATTTTCAAGGATTTTTCTACAAATACTACACAGAAGAGAGCATGTTATAACTAGAAGAGAGCATGTTATAACTTGTTTTCTAGAGATCCCTCTAGTTTATTTTGCTTACATAATGAATGATCCACCCACTTACCCACTAATGAGATAATTTAATTCTTTATGGCTGAATAATATGCTGTTATGTATATCTCAAATTTTAATTTTTACATTATTCACTCATGTGACTCTAAGCTGATTCCGTAGCTTGGCTGATGGGTGATGCCCTGATAAACAGTGGTGTGCTGGTGTCCCTCTCTGCAGTAAGCTGACTTTGCTTATTTGCATGTATACCCAGGAGTCATGTAGCTGAATCATATGGTATTTTATTTTATGTTTTTAGGTATCTCAATGCTGTTTCCATAGTAGCTGCACTAACTTAGATTTCTATCATTAGTAAATACAGGCTCTATCCTCAACTGCTATCCTTATCAGTATTAGTTGTTTCTGATTTTTGATAATTGCTATTCTTACTAGTTTGAGATAGAATCTCAAATTACACTTTTCTAACAGATGCAGATATTGCGAAATTTAAAAATAAGCATGTTTTAAGCACCTTGTATAAGCCATATGAAAAGACTATAGCAATTAGTGGATCCTAAGCTATTAGGTTATTGATGCCTCAGCTACTGCTTAACACTCCCATGTCTATACCTCTTATTTTAAGTATTAAATTATTTTCTGAGTATTCTAAAAAATTGCCTCTGATATCCTCAATCATTAAAAAAATGAAATTAGATCTCATTAAATTATTTTTAAGAAATATAAACATGACAAAACTAAAATCAATATTTTGTTGAGCATATAAGCTAAATTATAGATAACAGACCAGCTCTAGATGGATTAAACTTGGATTTCTGAAGAGTGTATTTGGTCTACATGTTACTGGTTATCACAATGTTTTAATTTTTCTCCAATGTATGTGAAAATTTATGAATTAAGTCTGAAATAAGTTCAGAACATGAGTTCTGATATGGTCTGATCATAACACAATGAAAGGTAGGCTCACCTGAGCCAACACCTTCATCCTTAACCTCTTTATGTACCAGAAATTGAGCACAAAAGCTAGTCTTGACTATAGTGTCTTGTTTCTGTCTTTTATACTTTTAAAAGAAATTATTTATTCAAAAGTGCCCCAATTTTCTCAATTGTGATAACTGCCTGATCTGACAAGCATTTGCATTTGTAGCCGTGCCAGTAAATATCATATAAATGCTTTTGACAAATAGTATTTATATATGCACATATATGCATATATTTCGATATACAGAGAGTGTTTTGTTCTTAGTATATCTGTATCCATGCCCTGAGAAAGCAAAGAGAAAAATGCAGAAAGAAACAAAAAAGAATTGGTGATGGATGGCGAGGCAAAGAAAGAAGAAAGTTGTGAGATAAAGGGAAGAAAGAAGAAAAATCAGGATTGTAGAAGAAGAAGACAAGAAAAAAAAAAGAGGTGAAGGAGAGAGGGAATAAAGGAAGAAGAGAGAGGATAAAGGAAGGACAGAAGAATGAAAAAATTAAGAGAAACTGTTTATGTAAATATATAGCAAAATGAAAATTATTATGTAATTATATATAAGATAAGTGTATATAATATAATATATGGTACATATTAAAGACATAATTTATTTATTGTTGGTTCTGAGGCTTGAATTCAGAGCCTGGGAGCTCTCCCTGAACTCTGGTCAAGGCTAGTTCTCTACTCGTTGAGTCACAGCTCCACTTTTGGCATTTTTACTTTGGTAGTTAATTGGAGATAAGTGTCTCACAGAATTTCCTTGCTGGGCTGGCTTTGAACTGTGATCCTCAGTTCTCAGCCTCTGGAGTATCACAGATTATTGACATTAGCCACTGGTACCTGGCAATATATATATATATACAAACTGACTTATAAAACCTCTTGTCTTTCAGATGGAACACCATTTACCTGGTGGATTGGAAGGTCCAATGAAAGACATCCTTACTGGGGAGGTTCTCTTCCTGGGGTTCAGCAGTGTGAATGTGGCCTAGAAGAGAGCTGCCTGGACATTCAACACTTCTGCAATTGTGATGCAGACAAGGATGAATGGTAATGAGAACTGTGATTGTTCAATAGTTCTGCAGCAAGCACATTAATTGATGTATGAAATTTCCCTAAAGGGAGAAGTCTGTGGATTAGAAATGCAATTTGAATGAGGGCTTGAATGAAAAAAGCCTGGCTTTCATATTTTAGGGCTGTTATTGAAGTTTGTACCATAAAAACACATGATTACACCACGACTTCCCCGCATTTGGAACCCTCTATTTCAAGAAAAAAGGAGAATGCAGTATTGAGCTTTGTGATTTTGCCAATTTTTCTATAACAGTTGGAATAGAGATTTCATAAAACGGAGTGAGGGAGATAAGGATGTAAAATTATAGAGATTATTTTTCTTTTCTTCTATTGATGTTTTAGTCTTCTTTAACTCCAATAAATACAGCCAAGGAAATTTACATTTATCACTCATCTAATTAATCCTCATAACCATCTTTACATTTCATATGATTCTCTCACTTTTTATCTTGCAATTGAGAACTGCCAATTACAGAGGAGTTAAAAAAAACTTCCCCAGAGAAACACATGTCTATCAAGCGACAGATCTATAATTAGAGTTTCAAATTATCTGCAGAAATCTCTTAATACTGTCCTCTATCAAGAAAACCCAATTTAAGTGGCATAGTATGTGAAGTCTTGTTTTGCCATGTTCAATATGTATGTGTGTGTATTACTCCATGTAAACTGTTTGTTATTCACTGTGTTTATTTTGAGAATCGGTACCAAACAGTTCCACACATACTTTGATTTTGACTTAATTTAAGGCAGTCTTTGGTTCTGACTCATGCAATTTTAGTTACAACATGAGATTCTGCTCAATTGTAACTAAGAATACCTATTTCAGTTTGCTCTTAGCCCAATTAATTCTTTTTAGTGTCTTTGGCTGTTACTCAAATTGTTACTACAGAGGATGTTACAAATAGAACATAAAATGTTGGCAGAACCTCTATTTAGCAAAACCAGGCCCAAGGCTCTGGCTCTACCAGGTTTCATAATAAGTGGATGAAAACTGCAGAATATCACAGGACTGGTTGGGCACCAATGAAACTTACACGATATTCTTACCTCAGATTCTTCATGTCAGTAAACTGGAAGAATAGATCTCTGACTTCTTTAGACCCTCACTTTATCCTATGGTGATTTTTCAGTGTGGTCTCTAGGAAGCCTACAGACCTAGTACAAATGTGTCCTAGGTAAAGCCCACATATCTGTTCAGAAATTGCCCATTGAGGCCTGTTATTGGTACAGTAGACATTTGATAGCAATGAGTTGAACAGATAAATTCACATTCTCTTGGAGAGAAGAGATCACCTGAGAATGTCATGCTCAAGCTTGAGAGAACTGTGAAATTTTTTACAATACACATGAAAATTTGTATTCTAATAGCTTTTATTCACCTCTTTGATTCACAAATTCACCTACATAGTACACAGTATTAAGAATTGTTTGCAGATTTCTAGGTTCAAAGAGAAACATATTGACTTCATGATGTATAATCAGAAGTTGATGTGAATGTTTTGAATGGAAAGTATTCCTTATTTTTTATGGTATTTTCCTTCTTAAGGCTTAATTCATTGCATAGTGAAAGATAGGTATAATGACACCATCTTATTAATCGTGTTACATATCTACAAATTTTTCTCCAAAGCATTCAACCAATCAGAGGGTAGTCTCTCCCTCCTTGGGCCTACTTATTAACTCACCTACGAGCTCCTTCAAATACTGATTCAACTTTATGTTTCAGGCTGCACTTAGAGGGACTCATCAAACTGTCTCTTTTTCCACCTTTGCATCAGCACATCTGTAGTACCCAGAGCTTATTAGACAATTCACTGTCCTTTCCATTTTCTATGTGGTCAGACAAAATTCTCCATTCCCTTGCCCTTTCTGGGGCAAATATTCTATTAGGATATCATAACTTATTATTGGATACAGATCTTGTTTGACAACTAACTTACCAGAGTCAAGAGAAAAGCATTGTACTTTTCTTTGTTAGCAGGCCTGCTTTATCCATGAATATTCATATTGAGCAGCTCAGGGCAAAGTCTAGTTGAGCAGAGATAAGAAATTGATTCCATCAACCTCAAGAAGGATGAGAGACTGAGATTCTGATTCATTCTGGGTTAAATGATTTTGAAAATAAATTTGTTATTAAAGCAAATGTATGTTTTTTTGTAATGTGGCCTTGCTCATTTATGGCATATTTACTGAGTGTTTGTATGTGTCAGCCAGCCATTCTTTAGGCAGAAAAATTGAAGGGCATTCTAACCCTAGTCCTTTAGGACCCCACTGTAAGTGGAAAAGATAGTACTACTTAGTTTGTAATGAAAGGGATCAGTGTAATAAAGTGCACCAACAAGAAACTAAAGCAATAAAAAAAAAAACCACTACTTTCATAAAGCACAAATATTCTGATGCAGTTGTTTTCAGTAGGAAATGTGCCAGGGATGAAACTAAAGGGGAAAGTTGTTTAAATCCAGATCACAAATCCCTGGTATGGGAAATATTACTGAGATACTTTTGTCACTGTGCCCATCATGGACATGCAATATGTATGTAGTCACAAGACCTGAGGCAACCTTACCGAAGTGCATTCTTTATTTATCCAACTACCATATTTACTGTCCAAAGGAAAAGTATAAAAGCTATCATGATGATTAAATAGTTAATCATCAGACTCAAAATTCTTCTAACTTAATTATTTTCCAACTTCTGATCAAGCTGGCTTTCCACATATTTCAAAGTTTTGTTTTAGAATACAGTGTGTGTATGTATGTGAGCGCACATGCTCACGTGTGTGTGTGAGTGTGCCAGACCTGGGGCTTGAACTCAGCTACATCCTCACCTCTGGATTTTTGGTGGCTAACTGGAGACAGTCTCATGAGCTTTCCTGCCTAGGATCACTTTGAACCACAATCCTTCTGTCTCAGCCTCCTGAGTAGCTAGAATTACAGGCATGAGTCATTAGCACCTGGCAGCACTAATTGGCATCCTATGTTTTCTATGCAAACATAATAAACTTCAAAGTATTTTGCCCTGGAAAAGTTGCTCAACTTACTGCTCTTAAGTGAAGTCTGTGGTGGATATAGCATCCAGTGCACAGCTGTTTAATACATTGAAACTCCTGAGTCATATTGTCACTTAAAACATTTCTAGATAATTCTTAGCTCTTAGTGTTGTACTAATATGACATTGGCGCACCATATATCTTGTTGTTTGTTTTATTATCTTTTTACCAGTAAAAGAAGTTAAGACCCAGGGATGATTAGTGCTTGATTAATGTCATTTAACTAAGAGAGCAGAGTTGTTATTTCAACTGAATCAAAGAATTCTCTTACTGACTACATCAAAGGAGATGCTAATGTTGTGATTTTTCAATCATAGCCACCCACCTAGTGAGAATGCTAGAGAGAACTCCCCTATGATCTCTTAAATCACATCACCACATCATATATCCTTCTTTATGTGGAATCAGCTGCTTAGGGAGTACTGAGAAACATAGAAGGCTCTGGTGATTCATTATTCTTTGTTTTTTTTTTTGTTTTTGTTTTTTTTAAGAAACCTATTTCTGAAAATTTACTTTCAATAAGACCCAAGGAAAAAAGGAAAATGAGTGTGCCTCATAAGGTTAAGTATAGGAAAGAGAGCTTAAAAGATAGAACTAGGGCCAGGGAATAAATAAGGCAATTAATGAAGACTTGTAGAAGGATATTTCCTTCATGGGGATGTACATTTCTGCTTTAGAGGAAAAGAGATTCTGAAAGATGGATGATCACTTCCTTGAAGTTTAGTTTTGGGGACCTACCACCCAAACCAAAATCAGAAATTTTCAAATCCCTAACATAAAATGCATAGTATATTCATAGAACCTACGAACATCTGCTCTAGCAACAGCCCCACTTGTAGATTTTTTTTGAGGGGGTGATTAATTGGAGATAAATGTCTCATGGAATTTCCTGTTCCAGCTGACTTCAAACTGTGATCCTCAGATCTCAGCTACTTAAGGGGCAAGGATTACATGTGTGATCGCCAGCGCCTGTTTGCCCATCCATTCATTTTAAACCATCATTAAATTACTTGTATTGCCTAGTGCAAGGCAAGTGCTATGTAAATACCTATTTTACTGTATTATTTGAGGATTAGCAACAAGTTAATGTTAAAAGCTGTTTCTGTACTTATTCAGCACCAATACGGTTTCTTAAAACATTTTTAAAAGTCTTTCTGAACAAGATATATGCTAATTTCATTAAGCTAAATATTATTTGCCTTTGCTCATTTATGGAATATGTACATATTCATGGACATGCTTATATCTGTGTACATACACATGTATGTATATTAATATGTGTATGCATATACATACATGTGTGTATATGTAATTCATGTATGTATAAAAGGAATGGGAGAGGGAAGAGGAGAGAAGGTAAATATTTTTGAAATGTGTTGCAGCTGTGGAGATGGAGTAAGCAATCTCAACAAATGCTGTTGATTAATGGAGGCCTAGGGTGATGGGGAAAGAAAAAGTTATAGAGTACTTTTTAACCAAAATATAATATATGCACATCTTTCTAAATACCATGCTGAAAGTTCATGGTGATATATATATATATATATATATATATATGTGTGTGTGTGTGTGTGTGTGTGTGTGTGTGTGTGTGTATGTATGTGTTTGGAAAACAAAAGGGGTTTTGGGGTGAGGATAACAATAGGGGAGGGCTGACAAAGAATGTAAATGAAAGTAAATTTTATTTATTTTTCTTTTTCTTTTTGGTCAGTTGTGAGACTTGAACTCTGGACCTTAGCACTGTCTCTGAGCTCTTCAGTTCAAGGCTAGTGCTCTACCACATATGCCATAGTGCCACTTAAGAGAGTGACTATAGAACAGGAAACTTGTAATTGATTTAAGAAGGAGATGTTAGATAAGGAAGAGTGATATAGGGCCTATGTTGCCTAGGTTACAATGCTTATATGTGTGAGAATGTCACATGAAACCTCGTATAATAGGTCAATAAAAAGAGAAAGAAAAAAACGACAATCTTTAACCACAGTAAATTTAATGTGTGGATTGAGAATCTGTGGCTATAATATGGAGCTGATATTTCAAGGGCTTTTATCTAAGCCCAAGACCTAAACAGGGAAAAGAAAAAAGAAATAAAACCAAGAAAGAACAAAACAGAAAAAACTATAATAAATAGCAATCTCACAACTAATGACGGCAAAGAATTTCTTTTCCAATTAGTCACCCACAATTTAAGATTCCTCTCAGCTCTGAGTTTTCTGGAGCAGCTACTTTCACTGATGGAAGGTTAAGAGGAAGGAAGAGATCTCAGGGGCACCAATTTGTGCCGTATATGTAGTAGAAGAATGTGCTGAGCTATTCTGTGTGTTGTGATGGAGGCTGTGTTCGTATGGAGTGCTGGTCAAGAAAGAGGGCTGGGAATCATATTGGAGAAAATAAAGTGGCCCTACCAGGAATGCCCACTGGTGAAAGCCCACAGCGTGATTATTAGTTTCTCTTCCAAGAATCAGGTAAAACTCCCATTCTTAACATGAAAATATTCTGTATTACAGAATAAAATGTAGAATCTTTACTTGGATTTCTCTTTTCTTTTTTTCCGTTGGCTATCTTTCTTTCTTTTTATTTTTCTTTTTTTTTTAATATATTTTTATTATAAAACTGAATTACAGAGAGGTTACAGTTTCATACATTAAGCATGGGATACATTTCTTGTACTGTTTGTTACCTCATATCTCATTCCCCCTCCCCTCTACCCCTTTATCTTTACTTGGATTTCTCTTTTCTTTTTTTCCTTTAGCTTTCTTTCTTTCTTCTTCTTTTTCATTTATTCATTTATTCAAAGTGATGTACAGAGGGGTTAGAGTTTCATCCATAAGGCATTTCTTATCAACTTGTTTCCTTTCTTTTCTTATACTTTTTCAAATTTTTATTATCAAACTGATGTACAGAGAAGTTACAGTTTAATACGTTAGGCATCGGATACATTTGTTGTACTGTTTGTTGCCTTCTCCCTCATACCCCCCTCCCCCTACCCCTTACCCTTTCCCGACCTGAGGTGTTCAGTTCACTTACACCAAACAGTTTTGCAAGTATTGCTTTTGTAGTTGTTTGTCTTTTTTTACCCTGTGTCTCTCAATTTTGATATTCCCTTTCAATTTCCTACTTCCAATACCAGTATACACGGTTTCCAATAGCCTCAGATAAGATTACAGAGATAGTGTAGGTACAACCACAGGAAGGTAACACAAGAACATCATCAATAATAGAAGCTACAGATATACATGGGACATTGAAAGTAGTTACAACTGTGATATAACAATTGTCTCCATAACATGGAGTTCATTTCACATAGCATCAACTTAGGAGTTCATAAGGGTATACCTATGGGGTCTTGTGACGCTCTGCTATGACTTGCCTAAACCTGTACTAATTATTCCCAATAAGGGAGACCATAGAGTCCATGATTCTTTAGGTCTGGCTCACTTCACTTAGTATAATTTTTTCCAAGTCCTTCCATTTCCTTACAAATGGGACAATGTCACTGTTTCTGATAGAGGCAAAAAATACCATTGTGTATATGTACCACATTTTCCTGATCCATTCATCTACTGAGGGGCATCTGGGTTGGTTCCAGATTCTCGCTATGACAAATTGTGCTGCGATGAACATTTTTGTGCTGGTGGCATTACTGTGAGTTTGTTTGTGGTCTTTTGGATAGATACCCAAAAGTGGGGCTGCTGGCTCATAGGGGAGTTCTATATTTAGCCTTCTGAGGAATCTCCATAATGCTTTCCAGAGTGGCTGAACCAGTTTACATTCTGACCAACAATGAAGTAGGGTTCCCTTTTGGCCACATCCCGTCCAACATTTGTTATTGTTATTTTTCGTGATATATGATATTTTTACTGGGGTGAGATGGAATCTCAATGTTGTTTTGATTTGCATTTCTTTTATGGCCAGTGATGTAGAGCATTTTTTCATATGCTTCTTGGCCATTCTCATTTCCTCATCAGAGAAGTCTCTTTGTAAGTATTTAGCCCACTTGATGAGGGGGCTATTGGTTCTTGGCGGTTTTGTTTTGGAAGAGGGTAATTTTTTTAGTTCTGAATATATTTTAGATATGAGGCCTTTGTCCGTTGAATGGCAGGTAAAGATCTTCTCCCAGTGTGTGGGCTTTCTATTTATCTTGCAAGCTATGTCCTTTGCGGTGCAGAAGCTCTGCAGTTTGATGCAGTCCCATTTGTCCAACCTTTCTTTGATTTGTAGCCTTTCTGGGTCTTTGTTAAGGAAGTTCCATCCTGTGCAAAGGAGCCCAAGTGTTTCTCCTACTCCTTCCTTTAGTGTTTTCAGGGTGTCTGTTTTGATTTCGAGGTCTTTAATCCATTTGGAATTGATTTTGGTTCAGGGTGATATGTAAGGATCTAGTTTTAGTTTGTTGCATGTGTTGATCCAGTTTTGCAGCACCATTTGTTAAAGAGGCTATTTTCCTTCCATATTATTGTTTTAGCTCCTTTATCAAAGATTAAGTAGGCATAGTTCTGTGAGTTTATTTCTTGGTCTTCAATTCTGTTCCATTGGTTTTCAGACCTGTTCCGGTGCCAATACCAAGCTGTGTTTATTACTATAGCTTTATAATACAGCTTGAAGTTGGGTATTGTAATTCATCCAGCACTGTTCTTTCTGCTTAGGAGTGTTTTTGCTATTCTAGGTCTTTTATTGTTCCAGATGAATTTCTGGATTGCTTCCTATATTTCATTAAAAAATTGTGTTGGGATATTAATGGGTATTGCATTGAATTTGTAGGTAGCCTTAGGCAATATTGCCATTTTGATTATATTAATCCTCCCAATCCAGGAGCATGGGAGGTTTTTCAATTTCCTTAGTTCTGACTTAATTTCGTTTTTGTAGCTTTTAAAGTTCTCATCAAAGAGGTCATCCACTTCTTTGGTTAAGGTTATTCCTAGGTATTTTATGTTTTGGGGGGCTATTGAAAAATGAGTTGCTTTCCTGATATCAGCCTCGGTCTTCGGGTCGTTAGCATAGAGAAAGGCCATTGATTTTTGAAGGTTTATTTTATATCCTGCAACTTTGCCAAAGCTTTGAATCAGCTCTAATAGCTTGTGGGTAGAGTGTATGGGATTCTTTAGGTATAGGATCATGTCATCTGCGAAGAGAGAAAGTTTAACTTCATCTTTTCCTATTTGAATCCCCTTTATATTTTCTTCTTGCCTAATTGCTCTGGCTAGGAATTCTAGTACTATGTTGAAGAGAAGGGGAGAGAGTGGACATCCCTCCCTTGTTCCTGATTTTAAAGGGAATGGCTTTAGTTTTTCCCCATTTAGAGTTATGCTTGCTGTTGGTTTGTCATAAACTGCCTTGATTATATTCAGGAATGTTCCCGGGAATCCCAGTTTTTCGAGGGCTTTAAGCGTAAATGGGTCCTGGATTTTATTGAATGCTTTTTCCGCATCCAGAGATAAAACCATGTGGTTCTTTACCTTGCTCCGGTTGATGTGGTGTATTACATTAATTGACTTGCGTATATTAAAACAACTTTGCATCCCTGGAATGAATCCAGTTTGATCGTGGTGTATGATTTTTATGATAACCTGTTGAAGTCGATTGGCCAGAATTTTGTTGAGTATTTTTGCATCTGTGTTCATCAGGGAAATCAGGCTGTAGTCCTCTTTCCGTGATGAGTCTCTGCCTGGTTTTGGGATGAGGGTCATACTGGTTTAATAGAATGAGTCTGGTAGTGAACGTTCTCTTTCAATTTCATTGAAGAGTTTGAGAAATATTGGTGTGAGTTCTGTCTTGAAGGCCTTGTAGAATTCTGCTGTGAATCCGTCTGGACCTGGGCTTTTCTTGGATGGGAAATCCTTTATTGCCGTTTCTATTTCAATACCGGATTTCGGTCTGTTTAGGAGGTTTAAATCTTCATGGTTCAGTTTGGGGATATGAATTTTTTTCTAGGAAATCATCCATTTCTTTCAAGTTCCCAAATTTGTTGGCATAAAGGTTTGCAAAATAGTCCCTTATTATTTTCTGAATTTCGGTTATTTCTGTTGTGATGTTACCTGTTTCATCTCTTATCTTGTTTATTTGAGTCTGCTGCCTCGTTTCTTGGTCAGGTTGGCCAGTGGTCTGTCTATCTTGTTGAATTTTTTCAAAGAACCAACTCCTTGTTTTGTTGATTTTTTCGATGTTTTTTTCGTCTCTAATTGATTTAATTCTGATTTGACTTTAATTATTTGCTTCTGTCTATTGACTTGGGGTTTGGCTGTTGTTCTCTCTCAAGGAAATTAAGGTGCTTCCTTAAATTATTGAGTTGCTGTTTCTCAAGTGTGTTGATGCATGTATTCAGAGATATACATTTTCCTCTGAGTACTGCCTTTGCTGTGTCCCAAAGGAGCTGGTACTTTGTGTCCTCAACTTGGTTGAAGTCCATAAACATTTGAATTTCCATTTTAATTTCTTCAAAGGCCCACTGATGGTTCAGCAGTGTGTTGTTTAGTCTCCGTGAATTGTAGGATTTTCTGTGGTGGCTGTTTGAGTTGAGCTCTAATTTTATTCCATTGTGGTTTGAGAGAATGCAGAGAATGGTTTTGATACTTCTGAATTTGTATTGATTTTCTTTGTGCCCAACGATGTGAACTATTTTGGAGAATGTTCCATGTGCTGCAGAGAACAATGTGTAATCTGTTGTTGCTGGGTCGAATATTCTGTAGATGTCAGTTAAGTCTAGGTGGTCTATGCAGTTATTTAGTTCTGTGGTTTCTTTGTTCAGTTTTTTGCGTGTTGATCTGTCCAGAGGTGACAGTGGAGTGTTAAAGTCCCCAACTATCAATGTGTTTGGGTCTATGAGTATTTTTAGAGTCAGTAGTGTTTGTTTGATGACGTTGGGTGCTCCTGCATTTGGGGTGTGTATATATATATAATGGTTAAATCTTCCTGTAGGAGAGATCCCTTTACCAGTATGTAGTAACCTTCTTTGTCTCTTCTTACCTTTTTTAATTTGAAGTCAATTTTGTCTGATACTAGGATTGCAATTCCAGCCTGCTTATGGGGTCCATTTGCTTGATATATTTGATTCCAGCCTTTCACTTTTAGAAGATGTTTACTTTTGCTCAATAGATGTGTCTCTTGGAGGCAGCAGAGAGATGGATCTTGATTTTTGATCCAACTTATGAGCCTAGGTCTTTTGATTGGAGAATTAAGTCCATTAATTTTGAGAGTTAGGATAGAGAGATGATCGTTTGTTCCTTTCATTATCACTATCTTGTTTAAAGCTGTGTCTTCCCATTTCTTGATCTGATGTTTACTACTTAGGGTTCATTCCTCTGTCTGAATTGGGATCTTGAATATTTTCCCTGTATAGTACATCTTTGAAGATTTTCTGTAAAGCTAGTTTGGTGGAGATATATTGTTTCAGTTTTTCCTTACTGTGGAAGACTTTTATTTGACCTTCAGCTATGAAGGAGGGTTTGGCTGGGTACAGAATTTTTGGTAGTTATTTTTATTTAGTGTTTGGTATACTTCATTCTAGGCTCTCCTTGCTTTCATGGTCTCTGCTGAGAAGTCTGGGGTAATTCTGATTGCTTTTCCTTTATATGTGATTGTTTTCTTCTCCCTAACAGCTTTAAGGATTCTTCCCTTGTACTCTACTGACCCTGTTTTGATCACAATGTGTCAGTGGGATGTCCTATTCTGGTCTGGTCTGTTTGGGGTTCTAAATGCTTCTTGTATCTGTATAGGCCTTTCCTTCTGGATATTTGGGAAGTTCTCAGCTAATATTTTGTTAAATATGTTGCCTATCTCATTAACCTCTTTCTCCAAGTTTTCCTCAATACCTATTATCCTTAAATTGGGTTTCCTGATCGTGTCTTGAATGTCCTGTAGCGATCTGTTTTGTTGATTGTATTGGATTTGTATTGATTTTTTATCTTTCTCCATAGAATCTAAGGAATCTTCAACTCCTGAAATTCGATCCTCTGCTTCAGTTAGTCGGGACTGTAGGCTAGCTACTTGATTTCAAATCGCTTTTCCTTCTGACTGGTCTTCCGTGATGATTTCCATGTCATTTCTTAGGTCTTGTATGGACTTCTTAACTTCATTAACTTCATTACTTTGGTTTTGAGAGTTGTCTCTCAAAGATAAGTTGTCTTAAAGATAAGCTGGTTAGCTATCTTTTCATTTGACTCTTGAAGTTCATTTATCTTTCTATTTGTGTATGCCATGAAATTCCCAAAGCAGCCCTTACCAAGCACTGTTGTGTAAATCTTACAAGTTCACAATTATATACAGATACCCTGTATACCTGTCTATAAAATTAGATTTGGTGTTCCTAATGAATAGAATTTCAATATAACAACCGATCCTGGACCCTGTATTCAGTAGTTACTTATTAACTGTTACAACCCTATAAACAATTCTTGTTTTTATATTATGTTCTTTTAGGACTTGTTTTCTCTATGTACCCCTTTGCTTCACTTGGATTAAGCAGGGACACCCTCTATCCAATATCCAGGAGTCAATGGAAACTGGAGGTCCAGGCAGTAAGTCAGGAGGGTAAGTTGGAGGTAGTAAAGAGAATAGAGTAAAATGTATTGGGGAGCAGGGGTGGTGATTCTGGTTTAGTTTCAGTGATGTGGAAATGTGGAGAAGAGTAGAATCAGTAAAAAGAACAAGGTTAAAATGATAGACAATGGAGAGTTAGCAGAAAAGAGTGAGGTTTTATTCATAGGAAAGTAATTTTTAAAGAAAGAGAACGCAAAGAGAGAAATAAAGTAAAAATAGTGGGGCTGGGGATATAGCCTAGTGGCAAGAGTGCCTGCCTCGGATACACGAGGCCCTAGGTTCGATTCCCCAGCACCACATATACAGAAAACGGCCAGAAACGGCGCTGTGGCTCAAGTGGCAGAGTGCTAGCCTTGAGCGGGAAGAAGCCAGGGACAGTACTCAGGCCCTGAGTCCAAGGCCCAGGACTGGCAAAAAAAAAAAAAAATAGTGGTGGACAGATGCACAAAACAGACAAAAATTATTATAAAATAAATAAATAAATAAAAAGAAAAAAAAAACAGAAAAGGAACTGGCCAAACAAACAGAATAGAAAAAAACTTGATAAAACGAAACAAAACAATAAAAACCAACGATGTTTCAGAAGTGAAAAAAAATTTTTTTTGTTTAAAAAATGTTTGAAAAGAAGAGAAAAAAAAAGGAGTCCTCCTTGTTTGCGAGGTCTTTCCCCAGTCTCTGGTTTCCTTGCGATGGTCTGCAGTCTATTTTCCTTATTGCCTGGGTTTGACTTGATTCCAGTTTGCAGTGGGTGGTTATGTTCTGACCCTTCCCCCCTGTTGGTGCAATCCTGGGTCTCTGTGGTTTGCACAGCTTGCACATAGTCCTTGGGCATCCTCTGTAGATGGGGACTTGAGCAGTCTCAGGAACTGTGGCTCCTCTGTCTGCTGCGGGGCTGCTGCCTTTAATGCCTGGCTTTGAATAGGCTGTGGACTCAGCAGGGCAGATGCCTCTGGCCCGTTTTACCCAGCTGAAAGTTGCTTGCATGGGAGAGGCTCCACCCTCCTTGGCGGGGCAGCCTCCTTGGAGGAGGTGGCTATGGAATATAGCTCCATTTTGGGCTGCGAATTGGGCTTCCTCTGTGACGGGACCTTTTAACTATTTCAGGAACTGTTTGTTCCCCGTCTGGTGTTTCCGTGCCGCCAGGAGCTGCTTGCCGCTTTCGCTTTAAATTTAGAAATTCAGGTGGGCAGGGCGGGGTACCTCTGGCTAAGCCAAGCCCCAGGACTCGCCTCCCACCTGGGCAGGGGGGCGTTCTCCTGGGCGGAGCTGGCTCTCATTGTTCGGTCCCTCTTGCCCTTTTCAAAGATGGCTAATTTGACCTTGCTTTCCCCAGGCCCGATTTAGTTCCAATCTGGTCTGACCCTATGCCAGTGGCAAAGATGGCACTTTGCTCTGGCGGTGGGGGAAAGGCTGCCTTGCAGAAGCTGCTCTGTGTGTGCGATAGAGAATATCTTTCGTGGGGTACTCATGCTTTCTCTGCGATTTCAGGTCGTCCGTGCTCAGCTGCCATCTGGAGTATTTCTCCCTCATCTATGCTGTGTGCTTTAGCAGCGCCAAGTGTGGGTTGCTGTGCCGGGCTTTGTGCCGGCACTGGCACGGTGGTGGGTCACTGCCCGGAGCTCAAATCTGTGTTTCAGATGAGCAAAATCAATTTTTTCCTTCCTGGCCAGAATCCTGTACTGTTTGAACTTACTCTGGCTGTCTTTCTAGGAGTAAAAGTTTCTATGGGGTGAGAAAACTGCGATGTCGGAGAGAGCTCAGCTAGTGCTGTGCAGCTCCTTTGCTGTCTTCGGGGAAAAGTCCCTCTTTTCTTCTTTTTTATTTTTCCTGGTCACCACTCTTTGCCTTTTGCCCTCAGTGGACTTTGGTGGAAAGTAATGATAGAAATAGGAAAAGAAAATGGTGTCAGGTTTAAACTCTATTCTTCTGTTCATCCAAAAAAGGAAAGCTATTGTTCCTTTTCTTAAAAGAAAGAGTATTTTTAGAGAATTGTTTTCAGAATTTTGATTCCAGGAGCTTCAAGGCATTTGGTAGCCCTTGATTCTATTTCTTTGCTACATAGAGACTATTTAGGGAATGGTGCTGAAGGGTGCTGAATGAATGAAGAGTAAAGCTTGTAGAGACTTATTTTTGTCCGTGTCTCTTAATAGGTCAGGTCATCAACATTTTTGGGTTAAAAGATGTTGATTTTCTTGTTACCATTACTCCTCTTTCTAATAATCATAAAAATAGTATTTTCCAAGTTAAATGTAAATAATTTTTGCTTTTTTTTGTTCCAAACTAATTTTCCTCTGTCAACATTAGTTATTTGTCTTTCTGAGCCTGGATTATTTCACTTAACTTTGTGTCACGCACCTCACAAATGAAAGCCTTTCCTTGCATTTTTTAAGGTTGAATAACATTTTATTGTGTATACATTCCACATTTCCTTTATCCATTTCTCTGGTGATATGTGACAGGTTGTTTTCCTGGGAGTTACTAAATATGTTAATTCACTTCTGTTAGGCACAATTATTCTGTCACATATATTAAAACATTATCTAGGACACTATGAAAATATGCACTTTGATTTTTCAATTCAGAAATGAATCAAAACTGGGCACAGCTACCCAGCTCTGAAGTCCATTGGGATCCAGGTTTTATGGGATCTTATTACTGGCCAGTCTGGCATAAAATTCATGAGACTCCATCTCAGTAAATGATTGGGTGTGGTGGCATCCACCTGTTATTTCAGTTGTGTGGAAGCAGAGTAGATGAGTAAAATGACTTGCCTGTCATTCCCAGGGACATGTATAAACTCATGTATGATTATTACAGCCCTGGATGATATAGGAGGAAGAAAACAAGAACCTACCTCAAAACAATACAGCACTAGCTCAGAAAGCACAAGGTCCTGAGTTCAATTATAAATTAAGCCCCCCCCCAAATTAATTACTTTTTTAAAAAGTGTTTAGAAGTGATCAACTTGCTCCAATACTAAACCCTTTATCCTTTTGCCTTCTTTGTGTAAATTCATGTCTAATAGAATCCCAGGGTTTGCCCTTCATATGGACAGGCCCTTCATTCCTGTGACTTGAATGGTTATATTTAAAGGCTCTTGCTATCTATCTATCTATCTATCTATCTATCTATCTATCTATCTATCTATTTACTTTTGCCTAGGCCATTTTTTTGATTTCTCAGTCCTTCAATTTTCTCTGAACCTCTAGGATTATCAGGCTAGGTGTAGTTTAGGTATTTCATACCAGGTCACCTTCTAGGCCATGGCTCCGATCCTGAATCTAGAAAAGACAGACAACATCCTCCCAGGGTATTCAAAGGTTCTACCCTTTATCTAAAAAACAATATTGTATACTTTCTACCATTTCAATTTTATTGTATGTGAGTCTGTTTACAAGCCCTTTTTATTTTCTTTAGTTTTGAAAATGCTTTTCTTTTTCCTCCAGTGAGCCAGGAATTTTGATGGAGTTAATTTGCTTATTTACACATCCATCTCCAAATTCTCACTTGCATTTAGCAAAATCATCAGGGCCAGTACTTAGTGTAGAGGAGAATTAGGATGAGTACACAATAGCTTCTCCATACATTGACTACCCAATGAGTACCTGAATGAATGAACAGATTGAAGGGGCAGAGGGAGGGAAGCTCTTTTCTTATCCTTTCTAGCTATGTCTTCCCTCTATTTTCTAGTCAGTCTCTGGTGCTTTGTTTCGTTGTTTTAATGAGGACAAGCCTAGGGATTCTACCACTGAACTACATTCTCAGCTCTCTGTGCCAGCTGTTTCATTGATTGAATTGTCCCATTGAGCATACAAACTCTGAGGTTAACTAGTTACTGGGTTGCTTACACTAATGTTGCTGTGACTAGGCTTTAGAATTTTTAAAGACAGGATATCTGAGCAGAGGGAATAGAAAGACATTGCACACTCCAAAGAAGAAGAAAAACTTAAATAATGGGGAAAAATTTATAAGCAAAATTAAAGTCAAAATGTCATACCATATTTTCTTGAAAATTTTAGAAAGAATAAAATATTTGATATTTTCCCAAGGATAATATTACGGAGACTCTGAAAAATGTTATTGAATAATGCCCAATCTCACCATCTATGTGTAAAAATAATCAGTATGAGCACTTTTGTCCCATGGGTTATGGAAAATGAAACCTAGCTATAAAATTTTCCTCTTTAAGCTGGCAAGAGATAAAGATGTAGACTAATAATACTATTGCATCTGTTAATTTTCAAGCTGTAGAAATACAAAAGATTGTGAAGTATTGCATTTGAACAGTTTCAAAATTGTATTAGAACTAGAATCCTAATACTCTGCCAATATTAAAACTTTTGCTTGTATAAACTATTTTATATAACACTTTGATTTTAACTGTTACTGAATATCAAAGTATTATAATTTTACTTAAAAACTCAATAACACTTTGGCCTCTATTTTATTTCACCTACTTATCCCATATTTATGACATTGCTCACTAATAGAAGCTCTTACTAATATCCAAATCAGGTAAATGAGTTTCTTCATCTTAGATTTACTTTTTTAAAACAATCTCCTCTACAAGTTTGATGACAGCACTCAGCTCACATTTAATATGTTTTTAGTATTTGCCCTTTGATTAATCTTACAAAAGAAATATAATATATTCTTAGAGTAAAATATTCAAAGATGATCCCAGGCATATTTTTCTAAATATGAATATACTTGGCTGGCTACAATTACATCCCAAAGTCTCTGCACCTTTCTAAAGATTTTCTGTTTGTAAAAACTAATAATCTTGGGCTGGGCATGTGGCTTAGCAGTAGAGTGCTTGCCTGGCATAAATGAAGCCTTGGGTTTGATTCCTCAGTACTACATACACAAAAAAAGCCAGAAGTGTTGCTGGGGCTCAAGTGGTAGAGCATTAGCCGGAGCAAAAGAAGCGCAGGGACAGTGCTCTGGTCTTGAGTTCAAGCCACAGAACTGTCAAGAAACAAAAAACAACAATGATACCTAGGTTATTTAACTTCTTAGAGCTTCAGATTCTATTTTATTAAAAAGAAAGACAGGAAGGGTACCTATCTCTGGGAAGAAATGGCTGTGTTAGCAATAATCCAAGGACACTGGAGATATGGCATATAGTTAGTTATTAATAATCTATGTTGTCTTTTTATAATAATTTTCTCTATTTTTACATTATACAAGGCAACATTATTTTTTACATTAACCTAATATCAAAGAAAAATGTATACAGATATTCAATAAGAAGAATAACATAAAAGATGTAATATTCTTCCAGCATGGTCAGATCTCTTCAGCTATCAAAGTCTGACTATAGTAAAGAAATAACTCTAAGGGTCTTTCTTCCTCAAACAGTGCTTCTCTAGGAAATTCTGCAATTAAGTTAGACATTGTAGTACACACCATTTGTCCCAGCTTCTTGGGAGACAAAGGTAGGAATGACAGAGTCCCAAGCCTGGGAAATTATAGGAGAAATATTTCAGAACCAAACCAAAAGTGGACAGGACTCACACAGTTCAAGTGATACAGCACTTGCCTCTGAAGCAGAAAGCCTTGATTATAAAACCCAATCCACACCTTCACCCTTTCAAAAAAAGATAAAAGAAAGGTTACAGGTAATTATGGACTGGTGGAGTAGAAATAAACCAATTGATTGCTTTGCAATATGTAACTGAGGAGTTTGTAGACTCAGAACTCTTGCCAAGGTGACCCAGGTGTAATCTTGGAGAGTGTAGGCATGGAACATGATTGCAAATTAGTAAACTGAAACCTAATCAATTGAATTGTATCTAGTGTGAAGAAAGGCTCTGTGGAAAGAATGGGGATGCCAGCCCACGGCCCACAGAGGACGGCTCAAGGGCTCCAAGTCAGCTGGCACTGTGCATAGACATCTGCATTGGGAGCAGCTCCCATGAGGGAGCTGTCTGTAGGCTGATCGCAGCAGAGCATACTGCTTGAGAGAAGGCTTTAGTGTGCAAATTCAAATTCACATCCTCACCACTCATTTTAAATAAAGCCCAGCTTCTCTAGCTAGGCTTTAATTTCTGGTCCTGGAGCTTGAACTCAGGGAATGGGTACTGTCTCTAACTTATTTTGTTCCAGGCTGATGCTCTACTGCTTGAGCCACAACTCCAATTTTGGCTTGTTGTTGTTTAATTGGAGATAAGAGTCTCATGAACTGCTCTGCCAGGACTGGCTTCAAGCTGCAATCCTCAGGTATCAGCTTCCTAAATACCTATGATCACAGATGTTAGTCACCACCATCCAGCATTCTTGCTTGACTTTTTTTTTTCCCCTCAAGGATAGTGCAACACTTGCACTTCTGGTTTTTGGTGGTTAATAGAAAATAAAAGTTCCATAGACTTTTCTGCCTGAGTTGGCTTCAAATATTTGCCATCCTCAGATCTCAGCTCTCATGCATAGCTAGAATTACAGGCATGAAGCCCAGCACCTGGCCAAATAATTTGCCCTTAAAACCCTTGATGCTGGAGAAAAAGAGATGAAGTGAAGTAGATTGAGATGTAAAGCTAAGCATGCATGTGAGTGGAAAGACCTGAGTGAGTGGGAAGAGAATGTGAAGATATAGGCAAAGACGGCATAATGGAAAAGATAAATCATCCTAGGAAGCTGGATAAGATGGGCTGCCACAAGGCAAGGCACAATGTTAGCCATGGACCCTGAGGATCCTAATGCCAACATGAAGAAGGAAGCTATGAATTCATGGAGTTCAACTTTACAGATAAACTTGAAATGAGATTGAGTTCATTTTTCTATGTAATACTCCCCATTTTTTTCCAAAGGATGAATAAGAAATATATAGATAAGTCAATTTATTAATGAAAACCATACTCATATATAATATTCCCACATTTTTTCAAAGGATGAACAAGAAATATAGAGATAAGTGAATTTATTAATGAAAACCATATTTCATTATATATAAAACCAAGGTTAAGTTGGGGAAGAAAAGAATATTTGAGGATATTTTTGATAAAGATGATATTGGAAAGATATTTTGATAATGATGTTTTTTGGAGAGCTGGAAAAAATAATTTATTTATCCCACAGAATAAAGAATATATATTTGGGGCAATATGTATCTAAGAAATGTTGAAATCATAAGTGTGTGTTCTAGAATCTAAAAGTCCTGACTTAATCTATTTGCTTCCTGACTAGGACTGATCAAAGTTCAGAAAGGCACCAGTGATTGTTTCTATCTTTGTATCGTGAGCATGATCAGCAAATAGTATCTCCAATGATCTCCACTGGTGGTTGTATTTTAATTATTTATGCCTATAAAATCTTAGAGCCTTAAAATTTTGCTAATAATAATAATATGCCATTAAATAACTTTGGTTGCATTCATATGTGAAGACATGATTTTGTATTTTCATGTCTACATATAAGGTCCCTATGATTTCAAGTTTCTAAAGTATTTATAGAAAAAATGGTTTATAACATTATATTTTTTCTCCTTATGTTTCCTATGCTGGAACTGAACACAAATTCTAGATGAGAATTACTAGGTGTTGAGCACAGTACGGTAGGCATGGGGCTGGTTTCTAGCATGGGTGACCATAGACAACTCTTGTACTTGGTTTTCTTGGCAGCCACGTGACCCATTAGCTCATTCTGAGCTTCTTGTCATCTATGCCTGTGGATAATTTTTATCCGCAAGTCCTGAGAAAGAAGAACAAAGAAGGAAAGGAAAACTGTACTTGCCTACTCAATTAAAAGCTAAAAGTAAAATCACTAGCAAGCAGCAGTACAACATTTCTGACTTGCAGCATTGTTTATAGACATTTCACCAGCAATTTCTCTTTCTCTGCCACAGGAAGTAGAGAGCATCATGGTCCCAGCCCAAAGTAAGGTCATAGGGGGTCTCTAGAGGTGAATTCACTCAGATGCACACAAGGGCTTCAGTTTCTCCTTTAATTTTTTCAAATTGTCTGGAATATGTGCAGTATTTTATTGGTTCAGCTCAAGGCAAGGACACATTATCCCTCTTGATGAGTTTACTATAGTAAAGAAGACCATCTTGCAGTGTAGCCATTGTATTAATGAAATACAGTAAAAGAATTTACAGAGCAACAGCTAACCAGCATTGGTAGTTTAAAATTAACAGAAGCATGTGGCATTTTACCATAATTTAAGTTAGTGCTAGGAAATCAGTATTTCCCATTTCAGTTGTATCTCACCAAATGTCATGAAAACTCAAGATTTAAATATCTAAACTATGAGAACATGTTGACTAAAACTGTGCTGTTATAGAAACACTGTGTACGTTTTTGTTTGATATTTCATCAGGCCATGCATGATTTTACAGAGCTATACACAACCTCAGTTGGAATCTCTGGTCATTCATGCTAACAGTAAAATTCCTTTACTTGGCTTCCCTTCATTAGCATTAGTATTTCACATTTTAAATTTAGACAATACTGAAAACAAACACAAATTCTGTTGCTATTTACTGAATTCCTCTTACAGGTTTATCAGTGTGATTGGTGCTTCCTATATACTACTTGCCTTCATATATACAGCATTCGCCTCTTTGGATAATTTTTCTCTTCAAACAGTTTAGAAAACTGACCCAGATTAACCTCAGTGATACCATTTAGTTGGCAGGTTGAGGCACTGAATTCAACTCATGTCATTCTTGTTCAGTGGAGATACTTTTTCATGATAAAAATCATATATACATTATGGTTTTACATAGTCTTGTACATTGTTCCAAAGGAAGAAAAATTCTTCTAAGCATTAGAATTTCATGTGAAGAAAATTGAATCTATAGCCAAGATTTTCTTCTGATCAATAATTACCACTGTAAAGTCCATCATTTTATATTTACTAAAACACACCAACATGGTCATCAGGATCACTCCAGGGTCTTACTCAGTGGGCTTTCTTTTCTCTTCTTTTCCTCTATTTTCTTTTTTCTTTCAGCCAGTATGGGGCTTGAACTCTAGCCTCTCGCATTCATTGAGGTGTTTTTTTTTTCCCCTTTGTTTTACTTAAGACTGGTGCTCTACCACTTGAGTCACATCTCCACTTCCAGATTTTTGGTGGTTATTTTGGGATAAGAGTCATATGAATATTTTTGACTAGGCTAGCTTCAAACTTACAACCTCAGATCTCAGCCTCCTGAGTAGCTAGAATGACAGATGTGAGCCCCAATAGTCCCCCAACCACCCATTGTCTTGTTGGAATCATACATGTTATGCGTAAATAGAATTAAATCTAAATGTATTTTCAGTGTTTCCTTAACAGCATGTAAAAAGGAATTATAGCATTTTCCTCTGGTAGCTCAACTGCCTGTAGCTTACACACTGGCCTGTCATGAGTTTTATTGACCTATATGAAGCTAGTGTGTACAGTATTTTTAAAAACAATTTTTAAAACATTCTTGCAAAGATTTTATATGTTTTTATAAGATCCTACAAAATTTTCCAGTGAGGAAAAGAAAAAAAGTTTTTTTGTTTTCCTGTTTACTGGTCTTTATAAAATAGGTCTACAGGGCCTTTCATTTTCTGCTTAGGGACCTGGATTAAAATAGCATGTCCCAGCTAGCCAGGGAAAGGGATCAGGAGGCCCTGGGCTTTAACTTCTCTGGTTGTCTGGCTGCTTGAGTTCAAGCTAGCTGTGTAAGCTGCTGCCTTGATGAAGCCACCTGCCCCCTTGCTTTCTTTGTCGTTTAAAGGACACTTGGGTGAGACCTTTTCCTGGTGGGACTGGATTGCAAGAAATAGAGAAAGCCAATGCAGCAGGAATGCCTGAACTGTGTCCATGAGGAAATACTCCTCACAGAGGGACCAGGAGATTGGGCACCATCCAAGTGGGACAAGTTGTTGAGTGGACTTTACTGAAGATGAAGTCAACACCCAGGGGTGGGATCAGTTGCTGGCAAATTTGTCCATCCAACAAGAATCCCCTGCCTCCAGGCTCTGGTCATTCACCTACCAGGGAAGGAAACCTGTAGTCCTCACTACTCCAGTCCATTTGCTTCTCAGTAGTTCCCAGTCAGGTTCATTGTACTTACATTAATATTTTGCATGATTATCTGTTGCAAGTGGATATCACAGTCCTACCTAAAAGGAAAAACACTTTCTACCAGTCTTTCTATTTTATAGCCTTACCACTGGCACTGAAGGTAGATGCCAACTTCTTTTTATTTGTTGATGTGATTGTTTTTACTTATTTGTTTATATTATGGAAAATGTATTGGCATATACTTGTTATACAAAGAAAAGGGTGACTTTGTGGTGTTTCCGTCCATACTTACAATATCCAGTACAAGCCTAGATTTGTTCATTTCTTTTTACTACCTGGGCCTCTACAGGGGTCCTCATACTTTAAACAAATTTGGAGAGCAACTTAAGTTTTGTTTTTAAATTTTCAGATAAAAGTATTCTTGATAATGTATGTTGCACATCAAACTAAATGCTATTTTTTCTTCTGTGATCTGGAAGATAATTTTATTGGATAATTTCAATGCTATTTGTAAGTGCCCACAACTTTACCCAAGGGTACCAAATTGATGTAGACAAGGTGCCTTAGTGTGTAAGAGAGACAGACATCACCATGGTCAGACAGATTCAGAATCTACCACTTAACCTTGAAAATAAAAATAGAAATAAAAAGCATCCTATAGGAAGAAGGGTTTCTTTAGCAAAACATCAAGATTTAGCACTCCTACTTTCAGCATTTGAAATCTGCTTTAAAATCTCTTCTTGAAAATGAATTGGAATTAAAAGGGAAGTTTCTTCTGTGTTTATACAACACTCATAAATGTGCTTTCAAAACTGAAAGTATTATCTAGACCATTTGAATAGCTTCTAATTATGGATCTCAAAAGATAGATAATGTGTAAGGCCAGTCTCCATATTTTTGGCTAATAGATCTACAGGAGAGAGTGTTTTTCTCCAAATCTCATGAGTTCAATACTAAATCTTAAAATTTAATTTTCCACTTGTGCTCTATAGCAAGGGCTCTTCAATATAGAATCATCAATGCATAAAATATGTTATTTTGCCTGAGGGTCCAGAGTACTTCAGGAACAAAATAGAGGGTTTGTGCCACCTCTATCATTTCTGAGTATTTAACATAGATAAAGCAACATGGTCCCAGATACTACTATCTCATTTAATCCTGCTTGTGCTGTGATACAGATGTGGCTCCATTTAAAAATTGAACTCACTAGATGGAAATGATGGTGCATGCCTGTGATCCTACCCCTCAGGAGAGTTATATAGTGGAACTCTGTCCCAAAATACAAAACAAGATAAAACAACAGCAACAACATCCAAAAAAATTAAGCACATTTATCAGGCGCCAGTGGTCCTCACCCGTAATCCTAGCTGACCAGGAGGCTGAGATCTGAGGATGGTGTTTCAAAGCCAGCCCAGGTAGGAAAGTCTGTGAGACTCTTATCTCCAATTAACCATAAGAAAACAAAAAGTGGTGCTGTGACTCATGTGGTACAGCACTAACTTTGAGTTGAAGAGCTCAGGGACAGTGCCCAGGCCCAGAGTTCAAGCCCCATGACCAACAAAAGAAAAAAAAAAAAAGTTAAGCATGTTGAAAAACTCAGAAATGAAATTATTTGCCCAAACACATGTAACTATTAATATCTGAGAACGATATGGGTAAATACTAAAAATACTATTTAATTCTTTAACCTTTGGCTTTTAAACTTAATCAAGTTACCTACCAAGCCTATTTCTTTATTTATAAATGGGGATAGTAGTACCTACTACATAGGAGTATTGTGTGGAGAAAACACACCTCCCTAGAATATTTATGACTCACAATACTTGCAAATTCACTGCTAGTTTTTGTCTTCTGATTTTTTCTTTATCAAAGATTTATTAATCACCATGAAAATAAAACAGAAAATTGAACTTTAAAAGAGAGAAATCATGGCTTAGCTCTAGATAGGAAAAAAAACATGGTTTAGCTTTGTTCTTTTTAAACTTCCTCATCAAACAGTAACCTGTCAATTTCTCATTTGCATAATTAACAAGAATAAAACCAGAATCATTAACAACTAAGAATTTTAAGAAGTCCAAAATACAAAAGCAAAGACTTGTAATTGCATTAGGTAAAATGTGATAAGAAACATACAAAGCTGATTAAAACCTGTTGGCAGGTGGCTGAAACAACCGTTGGAGTGATTGTTGAGAGGGGCTTGTGATATGTATTTCAAGTTAGTTACTGAGATAGCCCATTTTTCAAGGGAACATGAGGTGATGATTAAAGTCCTGCCAGCACTGCATTGGGCAGGTGGGATTCTCCTAGCCACCGTAAGCAGATGCAATCTCTGTAAACCATCTATGTGTCTGCAAGCACAGTTGGGGAAAATGTAAAATGTAATGGTGTTTGTAAGACATCCATGGGTTTTGTAATTGGCATGCTAGCCTTATGTACACTCCTGAGATGAAAGATGTTCCTGTCCATGGCAGCCTGGAGCCAAACCACCCAAATCACTTTAAAAAAAGAGAAGTTTCTGCATAGATTATCCATGTGTTCTCCTCTTTGTTTAATTTATGTTTTTACAGGGCAAGTGATACTGGCTTTCTTTCATTCAAAGACCACTTGCCTGTCACTCAGATTGTCATCACTGATACCAACAGATCAAACTCAGAAGCTGCTTGGAGAGTTGGTCCCTTACGTTGCTATGGTGACAGTGAGTATTAAACTGAAAGGAGCTTTCTCCCTGCATTCTACCAGCAGTATGTCTTAACCATTATCCTCCCACCCTGTCCTTCCCATAAACACATTGAAAGTAGCAAACCATGCTCAAGGATTTTTCTCATTCGCAGGACACTTCTGGAATGCTGTCTCGTTTTACACCGAAGCTTCTAATCTCCACTTTCCCACCTTCCATGCAGAGTTCAGTGCTGACATTTCCTTCTTTTTTAAAACTACTACTTTATCGGGAGTTTTTCTAGAAAACCTTGGAATGAAAGACTTCATCCGACTTGAAATGAGCTGTAAGTGTCCCACTTATGAATTAAATGTCACTGGTCAAGAGATAAAAGGTTTGCTTTAACTTGACTATGAAGCACCAGTAGATATTTGTACAATTAAGTTAATTTCACCAATTTTTGTTAAAATAGCAGTGATAATTTCCATTTCCTTCTAATGCTTTATCATTTATTATATCCTATCAATTTTATACCCTATTATTCTCTCATCAAAATATATGCATTCCAGCAGAGCACAGGTACTTCATGCCTGTAATCCTAGTTACTCAGGAGGCTGATCTCTAAAGGGTCCTTCCTGGTTGGAAGTCAGCTGTAGCAGAAAAATTCAGGGCAGAGTTGCCATCTCCAAAACTAATGTAGCACAGAAGATGAAGCTCAGGTGGTAGAGAAGCACCATCTGAGGAAACAAACTGATCCAGTGTAAGGTCATCAGTTTTATACCCCAGTGCTGCCAATACCGCAAAATGTGTATCGCAAATATTTCCATGGATATATGTAATGACCATTGTTTGGATCACTAACACATATAACTTGAAGCTCCCACACTGTGGAAATATACATGTTATGAAGAGCAGAAATGATTGTTATGATTCTGCTCCTATTTTCTATCCACATTTTGCTGTATCTGTGTTTCCAAAGTAATTTCCAGAACTATCTCCCAGTACCAGAAGAGTATGACTTGCAGTGACAATTCCCATTCTCTCTACTTTTTCCCCACACCTGCAGTATATTAATATAGAATTAAATAGCAGACTACATATCTTGTAGGACAAAATACTTTCCTATGTTTGGCTTATATCCAGTAGTAAATATAATTTGAAATGAAATAAAAACAATATAAGCATCAATGGGGGAATTTTCTTCCATTGAACATTTTGTATATACTCATACTAATAAAACATATTTTAAAAAGTACCAAAAAAAGAAAACAAAATACAGCAGTTAATTAATTTATTTTTATGAGAAAGGACACCAACAAATTGTTATATTTCAGCAATAATGATATTAAAATTTCTGTTCTTAAGTCTCTATTTCTGCAAATGTGTCAGTGAAGTCATCAAATTGATTTCCTGTACATTTTTACGTTTAAAAGAGAATCTAAATCAAGTTTGTGTAAGTCTCTATCACATCAACAAACAGTTTAGTGTTTGTTTTGCACCCATGACAGCATATAGAAAAAGAAAGAGAAGAACTTCTTCATTGATAGTTCTAACCTCCACTAACTCCAGTTATTTAAACTAATAATGGCAAGAAGCTCTTTTTGCTGTGGTATGAAATAAAATCCTTATACCTAACTTGACCAGGATATACAGTGCAAGTTTGAGTGCCAAACATTTTAGAATATAGGTATGATAATCTCAATGCAAGTTGAATAAAAATCAGGCCCTGTGGCCTTTTGACTCATTAAAGCCATGGCAAATGCCATAGTATATTATCACAAGATAATGAGTGATGATCTAATGTTAATTACATATCAATGTCCAATTTGTTTGTGCTTTGTATTACTGTAGTTTGCCCTTTGGGTCATGAAAAAATGTGTTTAAATATGCAGATTGGTTTAAATTTACAAAAGAAAAACTGTAGATGTAACAGTTTGTCATATACTAGGCTTGCCAATATTGCTTTTCTGAACAAGATTTTATATAAAAATATTAAAATGTGCAAGAATTTAGTCTGAGGATATATCTCAGTGGTAGAGAATCTGCATATGATGACCAAGACCCTTGAGTTTATCACAGCAATCCCCAAATATGTAAAAAATGTTATAAGTTCATAAGTTTATTAGTTATTACAATTATTTTCCTTATTTATAAGAGGAAAGGCCCAAATAGAGAAAAAGAAAACTTACATCGGTTAGTTACAGCTAATGTCACACTACACATTGTAGACAGATGGGATTTTTACTCTAAAGAGCTCAGAGCAAGAAAACGCTATAGGCCTGCTAGCTTGGAAAGGGCCCTTCAACAGATGAAGTGCCTCTGTATAGATTTACTTCCCATCCCCAAGGAATAGAGGACATTTCTCTATGGCTATTCAAACAGTAGCTCCAAGATTAGTCCACTCAGGTTGTTGGACAGTGAAAAACAGGTTTCCATGAAAATTTCAGTCCATTTCTTCTAGCTCACTTCCAATCACAGCATTTGAATCTTGTCACCTTGGGATTCAGAGTGAAAAGGAAGACATTTCACTCTGTTCTCAAGTTTTAGTGAATATATTGCTGAAAATATTTGGAAAAGAATTACCTTTTATGGCAATAACTTCAGGTAGAAACAGGTGGTGAGGCGTACAGTAGGAGATGACATCTGACATTAAAGAAAGAACCTAGATTGCAGAGTCAACAATGTGGGATATCCCAATTTCTGCTCCTCCAAATAATTATTTACCTTATACATGTAATATCTATTTATCTATCACATGGTTTGTGATGCTTAGGAAAAAATAAAATCCTCAACCTAACTGGCAGACAGAAGCCTGGGAATTCCCTGGTATTGAGTTTCATGAATGAGTGAGTGCAGGAGAGTGGGGTGTGTCTTTGTTTCATTTCTGGTTGTATTCAGGAACCAAAAAAAGAAAAGAATCTTCAGTCTCTCCTCTTTGTCTCTGTCTCTGTCTCTGTCTCTGTCTCTATCTCTGTCTCTGTCTCTGTCTCTGTCTCTGTCTCTCTCTCTCTCTCTCTCTCTCTCTGCACTGAATTTTGAATGCCCTCTTTTGACTAAATCTAGCTATATCTCCACAGAGTACAAATCCTTCTTTCCTTGCTGCTTTGGTTGTCCTTCTGATATGATAATTATCTGCAAGTGTGGCCAGGGAGGGGGAAAGTGCAGATTATACCAGGGCTACCCATAAACCTGGGAGTGGGGCTGGCTCTGCCTCAAGCAGAATGGAAGAATAAAGAACAAGTCATTTTCCATCAGCATCATTGGATCTTGAAGCACCTGTCTGTATTGAAATATGGAATGTATACAAAATGCCAGAAAACATATGAGTAAATGGCTATTTCATCTTGGATCTGTAATACCAGTGCTGTTTTTGACTTAACGTAGACTATATTAGAATAATTTTCTCGAAATAATTTTGTATTTTTTTTCATTTTTATTTATAGCCCTGGATTCTTCCTAGTCATTATTTCCAATGGGCTCTGAAATCCATATCAAAATTTATTAAAATCTTGCTCAGCTTCTTAGTGGGAAAAAGTCTTATTCATATGTGAATATATATTTAGACAGATTTAGATTATATATGTTCAAGTAATGATAAGAACATTACCAAATGTGTTGCTACTTTGAAGATTATATACTGAAAATATGGTAAAAATTAATAGTACTGTTAATTTTCACTGAATTGTTGAGTGATTATTGCCATTAGACATGTACTGAATTTTTTATATCATCCATTCTGTTTTCAAACAATTCTACCTTTAATCATCATTCCACTGGGCTGTGATCCTCATTGCTTCACTTGCTGCTTGCAGGGGTTATGCACTGAGCCAGCGTCGTGTGCACTGGGATAGTCAGAATAAAGGATTCTATCTGACATCTCTGTTCTTCGATCAGCCCCTGTCACTACTGTGAAAACTGCCTCAAGAATCAAGAATGTTAGGACTTGTGAGAACATAAGTTTATTTCTCCCTATGCCAGAAGCTTAGAACATTCAGGAAGTCACTATAATTTTGTACAGAATTGTTTTGTGAAAGCAAGAATTAGTTCACATTAGATTTTCAGAGTCTGTGGATCCAAAAAAAATATTTTATTCAATTCATAATTCTCATTTCACAGACAAGGTTGTGGAAGTTTAGACAGGATAATTGGCTACAATAAAGGCAACCTCTTTAATGCACAAAATGAACCTTGAGAATACCCTTATGTTTGACTTAGTTTTAGTTGAGGACACAGGAACAAAGTGAAGTATGACCCCACCTTTATGGGGCACAAGAATGAATACAGAGAGCAGCAGTGTTGTATAGGTACTAAGAGGGAAGTGTCAAAAACATGCTGGTCAGGAAGAATATCATATAGGAAATGACATGTCCTCTCCTCCTAGCATTTTTAAATGTCCAATTACAGCATTTATACAGTTTATCCTCAGTCATCTCAAAAGTGAATTGTCTGAATTCTCAGTGTCTATCATGGGGCCAGGCATGACAAACAAACAAACAAAAATATTTTATTCAAAATTAAGGTAATGCCTTTGGGTTTCTCTGGAGCCATACAGTGTAAATCATGAGAAAAGGTGTCAATCATAGATGAAGGCAAAGTTCACAAGAGAGCTAATGCTGGGACAGCATCTTCATATCACATGGGCTTAATATACACCAGTGAGACTTGGCTGATGTTTGCCTCAAGACTGAACACCACGTGCATCATTTATTCACTCATGAATTTTTCATTTAGATATGCCAGGCATCTTTATTACATACTGTAGCTTTGTCAGCTTTGGAAACCCTTCAGGCTTCAAGGTCAGAGACTTCCTCATTAGAAGAATAGGCTCCAATGCCCAACGTATGATACTGTAACCTCTCTGTACGTCAGTTTGATAATAAAAATTTGAGAAAAAAAAATTTAAAAAAAAATTAAAAAAAAAAATTAAAAAAAAAAAGAAGAATAGGCTAAAAATGAGTTCTGGAAATATATTTTCCAAATTCAAATTATGTCTTCCCTCCTTACAAGAGTAAGTTGCTACATGCACCTCAGTTCCTTTAAAACAATATTTATCATATGAAGTGGTGAGAATCAGTCAATAAAAGCATGAAAACTTCTTGGCATACTGTTTTGCTCAAGGTAAAGGCTAAAAGATAATATTGTGTTTCATTGATTCTTCTTCTTTTCCAGGAGGAATGGTAGATTATTAATAATTACTTAAATGAAGACAAATGACTATATCTTTACTGTATTTATACTTGTCCTCTCTTTTTTAATACTGGGGATCAAACCCAGGACATTGCACTTTGCCACATCACAGGCCAAATAACAAGTTTTAAAAAAGATTTTCAAATGAAATTCATACCTTTGTATAAAACCATAAAACAAATAAGAAAAATGGTAAAATTGTATTTCATAAGTACACTATAACAATCTATTCATTAAGAAAATTTTAGATTGGTGAGAGCTTTCTGGAGAGTCGGTCTATAATAAATGTTGACAAATCTACAGTTTGCAGACTGCTTGGGGAGACAGCCAGTAAGCAAATAGTTATGGAACCGGGAGCTACGTGGTGAAGTACAGCTAGGCATAGATAGGAAGCCAAAGTTCGAGGTAGAATAGGGGCTGACCTAGCAGAGAAGCAGTCTACCAGAAAAAAAAAAAAATGTGCTGTCTGGGTTGAACTTAATATCTGCAAGATTATCTTTTTCAGGAAGGTTTTAGCAAAACTTTTAACATCCTGGCCCCAAATACTCTGTGCTCTGTAGAGAGCAATAACTGTTGTCTCACAGTGATTAGTGAATTTGGAGATGGGTAGAGCTAGCAAAGAGCACTAGTTCCTGAGGTCAACCTTCATTCTTAATTTGTCCTTTAATTAACATTCAATCTGTTCCTTTTTAAAAAAATCTATTTAAAGATGTTTATTATCTTTAGTATTTTTATTATCTTTATACAATGGAGTTGCCATTCACCAAAGCAGTTTATGAATATAGTGCATCTTGATCAATGTCACCCTTTTTTTTTAACCCACCCCTCCTTTCCACCTCTTTAACTAAGTATCTTAATTTTAGGTTACATTTAGAAATTATTGTTGTTTGTAAAAGCACTTTATATGTACAATACACCATGACCTTTGTCATCACTTCATCATCTATAACCCCCCTCGACCCACCCCTTCCCTCATAGTTCTCAATTCTGTGGTACATACAATGATTTAGCCCCGAATTTTCTCCCTTGACCTTCTTCATTTCTTTACCCTTCTCCTCTTGGTATTACCCTATCCTCTTGCAAGTACTAATTTCCTGATATGTATTTTCTTAGGCTTTGACTTAAGCTATGCTATGATCTTGCAATTCCATTCTTGCTCATTTATCCAATAGAGCACAAACAAAGGCCACACTAAAGCTATCAGCACAATCATGTTCAGCGCAACATTAATTGCTATAGCAAAGATATGGAATCAGCCCAAATGCCGCTCAATGATTAAATGGATTGAGAAAATGTGATATATACATATATATAATCCATCAAAAAGAATGATATTTTACCATTCCTAAGGAAATGGAAATACTTAGAAAAAATTATATTAATCAAAGTAGGCCAAACCCAGAGAAACATGGGCCGCCTAGTTTCCCTTATTTGCAGTAGCTACAATGTGCCTATAAATCTACAGGTAAATACACTGGGTGGTAAGCAATGGGTTACAAATGAATTAACTAAAGTGTAATACACGCTATGGGGAGTGCAAATAGTGTAATTCTTTATAAAGACTAAGTCAAAGCCCTTTCTTTCAATTCCATTTCTTTCATTTCATGACTTTTTAAGCTAAAACCAATATATCCAGAAGGGAAATTGTGTGATTCAGTAATAAATACAATACTCATCACTTATGAGCCCTACTCTGTACCAGGAACAACTCTACAAACTTCTCCTCATCAACATATGAACAGACAGGCACCACTGGCTCATGCCTGTAATCATAGCTACTTGGGAGCCTGAGATCTGAGGACTGAGTTTCAAAGATAGCCCCGTCAGTAAAGTCTTTGAGACTCGTTTCCAGTAAAATACTCAAGAAAAAGCCGCAGGTGATGCTGTGGCTCAAGAGATAGAGTCCTAATCTTGAGCACAAGAAGCTTAGGGACAGACACCAGGACCAGAGTTCTATCCCAAGGACTGGAAAAAATAAAACTAAAAACAAAAACAAGAAAGGCTGGCGTGTGTGTGTGTGTGTGTGTGTGTGTGTGTGTGTGTGTATCATTATATAAAAATACATATATATACACAGATATATGTGTACACACATATGTACATATACATACTTATATACATAGACAACTCACACACATGCAAATATATGTATATCATTAGCATTTGGTAGTTGTTACTAATTATTATTTTGAGACAAAATCTTACTTTGTAAAACAGGCTAGCCTCAAACCCAGAATCTTCCTACTTTAGCCTCCCAAGTGCTGGAATTACCAACATGCCTATCTTGATGGTCAGTACTATTAATGATGAGTTCAGTACTTCAGAAATCAGTAGTACTTCATTCAGTCCTCAGTATTTTCTACATTGAGAATGACTAACCCCACTTGGAACTTTCTTGTTCCTGTCACACATCTTTTTTCCATCTTCTTATTTTTCTTTTTCATTTCAGCTCCTTCTGAGATTATGTTTGCCATAGATGTTGGGAATGGCCCTGTAGAACTCATCGTCCAGTCTCCTTCTCTTCTTAACGACAACCAATGGCACTACGTCCGGGCTGAGAGGAATCTCAAGGAAACCTCACTACAGGTAGACAGCCTTCCTCAGAGCACCAGGAAGACATCAGAGGAAGGCCGCTTCCAACTGCAGCTGAACAGCCAGTTGTTTGTAGGTAGGAGACATCATAAATCACCCTTTGGCTAAGTGCCATACAAGACCACTTGGTGACAAATTCTTTAGAATCCTATTACTTTAAAACTGGAAAATAATTAAAATTAGTCATTACTTATGATAGTACATTTTATTCTGTAATTTGCTCCTTTCTAGCTTCATTGGCCTTAACCATAAAATTCGGGGGCACTATTAAACATTTTGTATACTTCTCCTTATACATATTGAGGAAAGCCTTTTGTTTTTAACCATTATAATGAAAATCTATGCTTAGAGGAAGGATTCATCGATTTATGAAATTCTTATACCTTTGTGGGTGTAGACTTGTAGTTTATTGCCTTTCCTGGCTCTTTATAACTATTACTAATGATGCAATCAAATCACTAAGCAAAGCAAAATAAATTTCAATCCTCAGTTCTATGGTTAAGGGAAGTACTCTTTATTTGTACACTAGGGAGCTTTTCTGGTACATTCTTAAACAATTTTATTTAGGTAGCTGCTTCACACTTGCATAGAGTTAACCCTATTGATAAAGAGTTATCGCATGGTGCCCATTCCCTATGTTAGCTTGCTCTGCTCAACCACTACTAGTAGAAGGACTGGATGGATATCATTTTCTCAATCATTCCTTCCACCAGAGATTACAGAGCAGAGATCAAAGAACTTCCAGTTGGAAGTTCTCCTCCTCCTCCTCCTCCTCCTCTTCCTCTTCTACTTCCTCTTCTTCTTCCTCTTCTTCTTCTTCTTCTTCTTCTTCTTCTTCTTCTTCTTCTTCTTCTTCTTCTTCTTCTTCTTCCTCTTCTTCTTCTCCAATTTGTTATCTCCTCCCTCATTCCACCCCCCTCCCTTCTCCCTACCTTCCTCCCTCGCCATAAGTTGTACACTTGGTTTACACCATATGGTTTCATAAGTATTGCTATTGCATTGGTTTGTCTTTCTATTCTTTGTGTCTCAGTTTTTGTATTCCCTTTCCCTTGCCTAGTTCCAATACACATATTTGCAATATCCGGGGTACTAAAATTAGACACAGTGATCTTGTTGAATGATGGAAATGGGATAATTTGAGCAATGAATTCCTATTCAAGAAGCTCATGATAGGTGTGTGTGTGTGTGTGTGTGTGTGTGTGTGTGTGTGTGTGTGTGTGTGTGAAGGAGACAAAGTTTCAGCATGTTAGTCAAGATAATTGTGCTAATACAAGTTTAATCCTATAGCTACAATTGAGAAAAGAGAGTTTGATTAATGCATTGATGCTCTAAGGTGCAGAGCTCTTGCCTAGCTAGAACAAGGCCCAAAGTTAAAACTGTAAAGTCAACAAAAACAAAATTCTTGAAAATGAGTTGAGAAGGTCATAATACTATGAAATACAAGATAGATCTTAAAATGTTAGGAATATTGTGATACTTTAAAGTCATTCTTGTTTTACTAGTTGAAGTTTAACTTCAAATGCATAGAATAGGATTATACATAAGTGATAGGATTTTCTAATGCAGCCAGATTTAACTTTCTGTCTTCACTTTTATTTTTACCAACTCTGACACTACATAACTTTACTGCAAGCAATAAACTACCCTTCATATTCAATGGCAATTTCTTTTTTTCATTTAAATTTTATTATAAAGATGACATGCAGAGGGGTTGGTTACAGTTACATAAGTCAGGTAATGAGTACATTTCTTTTTTAACAGTGTCACCCCTGCCTTATTTTTTCTCATTTTTCTCCCTCTTGACCCTCCTCCCCCACAAGTTGTAAAGTTTATTTCCAACATAGTTCCTAGTGATCTCTGTTAAAATGATTCACCCTTTGTCCCGCCATTTATGTGATTCCTCTTCTCTTCCTCAAATCTAATAAACTTATATACAAGACAAGTAGAAATCGAAACTAGTGACAACAAGGAATAAACCAAAGGGAAAAAAGAAAGAAAAAATAAATGGCTACAAACAATGCACTTTTTAAGAAGAATCTCTTGTTTCCATTTCTTAGATTTCATTTTGATAAACATCATTTTATATGATCATATGCACATAGCTACTGAGCCATTTGTGGTCCTCTGTTAAGACCAGAGGTCTGATAGTGATTTATATAGTGCATATTTTCCATTTAAGTTTGAAATGTACAATCATTTTTAACGTTATGGCAATTGTTAGTCCTCATAACTCAGCTAATTTGAAACTAACAATTTTGCTAAGTAAGAGGAAAAATGGTGTTATATTCAGTAAATGTTTAAAAAACTAAAAAGAAATCTGTATGTCCTAGACATATTCTAGTTATTACAAGTGAGAGAAATTATGCAGCCTATGTTTCTTTGGGCCTGGCTTACTTTGGGTAATATAAATTTTTCCAATTCTTTCCATTTCCTTATGAATGGAGGAATGTCGCAATGGCTATTTCTTATTGGCTTCTTTTAAAGGATTTTTAAATCTGAGAAAAGTCACTAAAACTACATGTGCTTAAAGAAAAGAAAAAAAAGATGTAAAGATATCGTATTCCTTCATATGCAGATGGACCATACTCTGGCATTATTTGTTGTGTTAATGTGACTATAAGTCATTAGCACATTTTAAAAATTACAGACATTTTCTTAATTAACAATCTACACTATTAGTGTAGACATGATCTACTATTAAAATATATTTTTATTTTTATGTTACTCTTTTACTTCTATTTAAATGTTGTATTTTCTTTTCTGAGTAAATTTGCTGCTCCATCATATCTTGTATTGGTAGAATCAATTCAAGTATTGTGCAGTTTTCATAAATTATATTTTGTGCCAAAGTCTAATTTATGCTCAGACAAAATTTATGAATCTTTCTGGAAGAAGGGAGTACATAATATGGATTTTTTTACCCTCTCATACAAATTTCATTCAGTTATCCAATTTTCATATAGGCTGAATATCTGATCAACTCAGGGAGGCCAATGTTTTTTACTTCAGACATTTTTTTTTGTTAAATGTTTATTGTCAAACTGAGGTACAGAGAGGTTACACTTTCATAACTTAGGCATTGGATACATTTCTTGTACTGTTTGTTACCTCCTCCCTCATTCCCCCCTCCCCCTTTCCCTTTCTCCCCCATGAGTTGTTCAGTTCATTTAAGAGTTTTGCAAGTATTGCTTTTGTAGTCGTTTCTCTTTTTTTTACCATGTGTCTCTCGATTTTGGCATTCCCTTTCTATTTCCTAGTTCTAATACCAGTATACACGGTTTTCTTTTTTTTCTTCTTCAATTTTTTATTATCAAACTGATATACAGAGAGGTTACAGTTTCATACGTTAGGCATTGGATACATTTCTTGTACTGTTTGTTCCCCTATTCCTCATACCCCCCTTTCTCCTCCCCCTTTCCCTTCCCCCCCCAGGTGTTCAGTTCACTTACACCAAACAGTTTTGCAAGTATTGCTTTTGTAGTTGTTTGTCTTTTTTTTACCCTGTGTCTCTCAAATTTGGTATTCCCTTTCAATTTCCTACTTCCAATACCAGTATACACGGTTTCCAATATACTCAGATAAGATTACAGAGATAGTGTAGGTACAACCACAGATAGGTGATACAAGAACATCATCAATAATAGAAGCTACAGATACACATGGGACGTTGAAAGTAGTTACAACTGTGATAAAACAATTGTCTCCATAGCATGGAGTTCATTTCACTTAGCATCATCTTATGTGTTCATAAGGGTATAGCTATTGGGCCTTGTGATGCTCTGCTATGACTTGCCTAAACCTGTACTAATTATTCCCAATAAGGGAGACCATAGAGTCCATGTTTCTTTGGGTCTGGCTCACTTCACTTAGTATAATTGTTTCCAAGTCCTTCCATTTCCTTACAAATGGGACAATGTAATTCTTTCTGATAGAGGCATAAAATTCCATTGTGTATATGTACCACATTTTCCTGATCCACGGTTTTCAGTGTACTCAGATAAGATACACAGATAGTGTAGGTACAACCATAGGAAGGGGATACAAGAGGATCATCAATAATAGAAGCTATGGTTTCACATCGCATGTCACAGCAGAGGATCACAACAATCCAATAGCCCTTATGAACACATAAGATGATGCTAAGTGAAATGAATTCTATGTTATCGAAACTACTGTCATATCACTGTTGTAATTACTTTCAACTTCAGACATTTCAGTTAAGTTACTTCAGTTAAGTCCAGAAAGCTATTACAGTAGACCAATGGGTCTGGAGGTGATACATTGCTTGAACTGGGGTAAAAATATCTATTTCCAATACTAGGTGTTACGTTGGCTTTTTATAAATTCAGTCTTAAGACACTTGAAGAAGAAAGCATACTGTTGTTGGATGTCATTTTAGTCTGTTTGTTTCAATTTCCATGTTGAGTGTTCAGATATATACAATTTAGAAATGTCAGATAGCCAAAACACCACAAATTCCAACATTTCCATTTTGTGTAATGCAATAAACAAACAGAATTCTGCTTAGTTATAGCATCCCAAATGAAAAGTTTCATTCTCTCTGTCATTTTGGGATTTAGAGACAGTCGGTATTTGTGTTTGATAGGCATGAAAAACTATCCTTTTTTGACTGGAATAGACTGAGTATAGTGTTACTTAAAAATCAATTTAGATATTTCTGTCTACCTTTGGACACTGGAGAACCTTTCAATCAAAGCAGAGCATGATTCACTCTTGCAATCACCAGCCTGCTGCTATACTTATGAGAGCTTTCTGAGTATCAGACACAGCCTGCATATTATAAAACACAATAAGCCTTTTGGCACCACCCTTGTCATTGCAATGTCACCGATTGAAATGGCCATGCATGAGTCAATGTATGCTGGATTCCTGGTATCAATATTGTATCTCCAGACTGTTTTAGCACCAGTAGAGTGAGGGACGTTTGTAACCATGTCATTTTGCTGCTTGCATTTTGTTTAGCAGAGTAGGAGAGACTTCACAAAATTCATCTTTTAAAATGTGTGCTGTGTGTGTATGGCACTGGGACCATTTCTGCTGTGTTATTTCCTTATTTCCTATCCATGTGTTCATCGTTACAGAGTTTAGGCAAAACAAATCTCAAAGTCTACCACCCACTACTAGAAGTGTAAGTCTGTCTTGAAGTTGAAACGCTGATAGAAAATTAATAAGCTAAAGCTCCAGAATGAAAAGAAGCTCTGGAAACTGATTTTCCAAGACTTGAATATCTGGTACCTGCATGTAACTACTTGGAATGACAACTATTCTTCACCTTAGGCACATGTGTACCTAACAACAACAAAAAAATGTCTCCATCTTTCCAAATCAGACATGCCATTTTTTCCATATAAGCTATAATTATAGAGTGGAACTTGTATGAAAAAATAAGTCTCTAAGTTTTATTTTATGACCTATTTTCTTATTTTTATGCACCCATTTTTCCTCCAAGATGAATTACTGTTTGTGTCACAACAAACCTATAAGGTATTCCAATCTTAAAATCCCCAAGTAGAGCTGTGTAGCAGTTTGATAAATCATAAAATTTAAAGAGTTACTCCTCATGTTAGTCTAGTTATTGACTAATGAAAAATTCTTATTTTTATTTTCATGGAAAACATGTGAAACTTAAAGATATCAATTGTGAGGCCTTGAGCTTTGTGTTCATATGATTTTTGTACTGCAGAATTTCATAACCTCATGGTCTGGAATGTGAGTTAATCATAGAGTGGGAGATGTCAATGTCTCTTGAAAGTGTTACATCTCTTTGATACTTGTGAACCCCTCCTGAGGAAGGCTGACCTGACACAGGCCCGAGAAATTTTTATGTAAGAAGAATTACTGTGTTCAGTGCAGAGAAGGAGATGATAATGTGGAAAGGCTGGGTGCTGGTGGCTCATACCTATAATCCTAGGTACTCAAGAGGCTAAGATATGGGACAATTTGAAGCAAACCCAGGCAGAAAAAAACCTCAATGAGACTCTTATCTCCTATTAAGCACCAAAAAGAACCAAAAACAAAAACAGAAATAGCACCCAGACCTTGAGTTTAAGCCACAGGACCTGTACATAAATAGATGGATAGATAGATAGATAGATAGATAGATAGATAGATAGATAGATAGATAGATAGATGCATTGCTTGACAGTTGTGGCTCATGCTGTAATCCCAGGTCCCCAGGAGGTTGAGTTCTGAAGATCACAGGTTGAAGCCAGCTCAGACAGGAGAGATTGTGACCAGCAAAAGCCAGAAGAGGAAGTGTAGCTCAAGTGGTAGATTAGCAACCTTGAACAAGAAACTACAAAAGGACAATGCCCAGGTATTGAACCTTGAGTTAAGCCTCCGTACCACCACTTACACACACACACACACACACACACACACACACACACACACACACACACACACATTGAAAAATCACCTTTCATCATGTTTATCTCCCCATAGTGATGGCATATAATACTAGTATTTATGCCAATTGCAAACAGAAGAAATTTTTATCTTTTAAAATTATTATATATATCAGCTGAATTACCAAAAACTCATTGATTAAAACTAGAGTATAAAAAAACAGAAAAACAACTACAAAAGCAATACTTGCAAAACTGTTTGGTGTAAGTGAACTGAACACCTCATGGGGGGAAAGAGAAAGGGGGAGAGGGGTATGAGGGACGAGGTAACAAACAGTACAAGTAATGTATCCAATGCCTATTGTATGAAACTGTAACCTCTCTGTACATCAGTTTGATAATAAAAATTTGAAAAAATAAAAACAGAAATGGCCAAAAAAAACTAAAGTATATATTTTTCTTGAAAAATATTAATATATGACGTTAATACCTGCTGTAGTAATTACATAGGGGAAATTGTTAAGTAGATGTTAAGAAGAGACTTCCAAGAGCTAACAAGCAGGTCACTTGAGAGTTTTCGTTAGTTGCCACCTACAATGTCACACAACAGTCACTCAATAAATGCTTCTCCCTCATAACCAGGAAGCTGAAATGTTGGTCTCATATATGTAGATGATAAAGTAGGGGTGATAGAGTTGGGAATGATGAGTAGAGAACAGAATGGAGAGAGGTTAGGCAATAAGGACAAAAATGACAATAAAGAGAAATATGAGTATTAATATTCTACAGCATAAGATGACTGTCTTTACAAACAATGTATTACATGTTTCCATATTAGCTAGAAAAGATAAATTTACCTGTTCCAACATAAAGAAATGATATTTCTTGATGCTAATGACATTGACCATTACACTTTTTTACACACATCAAAATAATATTATTTACAAAATATGTGTGTGTGTGTGTGTGAGAGAGAGAGAGAGAGACAGACAGACAGACAGATAGACAAAGAGACAGAGGGAGAGAGGAAGGGAGAGAGATTTTGAGCATCAATTAAAACATTTTAAGTTTCTCTTCAGTTAAAACATGATAAACAATCAACTGGTTCCTCATCAGTTTTTCTTCCGAAATAACATTGAGCCCCAAAACTCTGATTTCTATAGCTTGAAAGTGTTGTAATTTTGTTTTTTATATTCAGAGATACGAATGGTTATAAATTTATTTGTCCCAAAAGAAATTTCTTGCTTGGTTTGATTTTTATTTTGGGCCAAAAAGTCATTATGAATCCTACCTACTTTTGTAAAGAAGTGTGCTTGCTATGGCTTTATTTTTTATACAGGCCAGGGAAAAAGAGCTTGAGAGTTAAATTTAATGTTAGAATGAATAATTCAGCTCTTCTAGCACATACAATTATCCACATTTATAACTCAGAAGAAAAAGTTAGAATACCACCATTTGTAGCAAGGTAAGATACGTTCTAACTGTAAAAAAAAAAAAAAAAAAAAAAAAAAAGCTCAAATCAGATTTCTTTCTTTCTTTTCTTTTCTTTTCTTTTTCTTTTTTTTTTTTTTTTTTTTTTTTTGGCCAGTTTGGGCTTTGGGCTCAGGGCCTAAGCACTGTCCCTGGCTTCTTCCCGCTCAAGGCTAGCACTCTGCCACCTGAGCCACAGCGCCCCTTCTGGCCGTTTTCCATATATGTGGTGCTGGGGAATCGAACCGAGAGCTTCATGTGTAGGAGGCAAGCACTCTTGCCACTAGGCCATATTCCCAGCCCCAGATTTATTTCTGGAAAAATAGAAAAAATAAAAATATCCCACCCTCAAGCATTCAAGAATCCAATACAAAGTACCAGAAAGAGGTGAAAAGTCATTTTGTCCTTTCCAAAGCCGAGGGCATTGAGATAATGTGGTAGAGACGTGTCTCACAACTTCAGGATGGCAGAGAGGAAACCCAGCTAGGCATGCTGATGACACACATTTTTCCGGAACTTCCTGAGCCTGTTCCCATGTTTATGTCTTTGGCTTTAGGCTGATATCTCAAATAGGAAGAGTAAGGAAACCTTACAGAAGAGTAACAGGTGGCAAGATGCTGTCAGCCTATAAAGTACTATTGGCAAATTTACTTTCTGATCCTGGCAGAAGGAGAACTAGGACTCAAAGCTACCACAACAGGAAAGATGTTTTGGCAGGAGTATAAGATGGATGATCCATGGTTTAATCCAGCTTCTGGCTTTGTTTTTCATGACTCAAACTAAAGAGAAAACAGAAGATCACAATTCAGGTCTCGATCATTATGGGCAGCAGCTCAGCAACTTGAGATAGATCCTAAGACATAATACCCAGTGACTTATCAAGGAAGAGCTGTGGGTCCAGGGCTGGAATGACTGTGGGTGAATACTTTTCTTCTGTCTTCCATTTCAGGACTGACTGAGCTGCAGAGGAGCTCTTAACCAAGCCATGTCCTTCTGAAGTTCTCTACACCTGGTGACAGCTGAAGCCAGGGTAGATAAACCTGCCATGGTGGCCCAAATAGAACCGGATCTCTCATGAGTTATTGTTCTTCCAGTGGCCCAGTTGGACAGATTATGCTTCTGTCAGACCTATACAGCAGTCAGCACTGTCACTTGCTCATTTTTACTGACTTCTGCCTTTCACAGGTATTGATCCCAGGAAACTATTAAGAATTGTTCCAGTTCCTTGGGTCATGTGAGCTGGCATACACCTGTAATATTACCCACATAGGAAGTGGCAGTGACAAATGCATTATTCAAGGCTAATCTGAGGTGAAAGTTAATATGATTCCACCTCCAAAAATTAGCTTGCTTAGGTAACCAACCCCTCTGTACATCACCTTTACAATAAAACAAAATAAAATTTAAAAAGTTCCAACTGTGATAATATGTACCTCTAATCCCAGCTAGATAGGAAGTAGATGTAGGAGGATTATGCACTGAGACTTGCTTTGAAAAATAATCTAAATCATAAAGAGCTGGAAGCATGCCTCAAGGTGTGGAGCATTAAGCTCAAGAATTTGAGTTCAAAGCCCAGTTATGCCAGAAAAAAAATCTTAAGTCTTTAACTTCATATCAGCGACTACTTAGTAGAAAATAAGCCTAAGAAAATTTTTGTGCACTGTAAACACAAACACAAACACACACACTTTAAAAATGATAATTCTGTGTGTGTGTGTGTGTGTGTGTGTGTGTGTGTGTGTGTGTGTGTGTGTACATCATAGGGCTTGAAATCAGGACCTGGGCAAAGACCCTGAGCTTTTTTGCTTAAAGCTTGTGTTCTACTACTTTGAGCCACAGTTCCACTTATGGCTGTTTGGTGTTTACTAGAAGATAAGCGTTTAGCAGAGTTTCTTGCCAGGCTAGTTTTGAAATCCAATCCTAAACCCTCATCCTCCTGAGTAGCTAGGACTACATGCATGAGCCATTGTATTGGATTAATGATATTAACTTTTTTCTTCTTTTGCCAATCCTGGGGCTTGAACTCAGCACCTGGGCACTCTCCCTGAGCTTCTTTTGTTCAAGGCTAGTCCTCTGCCACTTGAGCCACAGCACCACTTTCAGCTTTTTCTGTTTATGGGGTATTGAGGAATCAAATCCCAGGGCTTCATCTATGCTAAGCAAGCACTCTACCACTAAACCAAATTCCCAGCCAATAATATTAATTTAAGTGAAATTTATCTTTCACTTTCAATAGCTATCCACAAAATAATTTCTCATCCTATCTTGACAAAATATTTTTAAAGATGATAGATTTTTTAATTGCAAGTCTGCAATACTTCATTACCTTCTGAAGATCCTATCCCTCAAATTTGAATAATATTCATGATTTATATGAGCTCTTTCCTTTCAGATGAGTCTATACTGATACACACACACACACATACACATGCATGAATACACACACACACACACACACACACACATGCCCCATGAGAACTCTTACCACTTCTCATTACAATGACCTGATTATTGACTCTCTCTCCTATAATGGTTACACTAATTTATCTCTACAGCCTCTGTGCATAGTTCATGTTCACTGACACATTTCACATTGGATAACTATCTAAGGAGTTCATGAAGGTTAATGAACTCAATGTTTCACGCACTGGCCATTCTACTACCAGCACTGTGGTCAGTCATTTGCCTTCTCAGCCTCAGCTATTCCATCTGCTCTCTGGGCTTAGTCAGTAACTCATAAATCAGTTTCAAGTATTGAATACAGCAATAGACATTTTTCTCTTCTGCTTGGAATCGTCCATTAAGGGTCATAAATAAGAATGCAAACACATGACATTTGAAATAGGAAATCTCTTCTGCTACATCAGTAGAATGAATAAAGATGCACTTCTGGAAATGATATATTCATCAGATTAGAGAGCTTCAGGGAGAGGTTCCTTTTTATACTTGATTTTATCCTTCTAGCAATCAATGATAATGCCGTTGGTAAATGCCAGTAACTCATTTATTGACTCCAGGGAAGGTAGTTCAAATAAAAAAAAAATGGTTGCATGTTTGCAATGGAGAAAAAAAGAAAAGGAACGAGGATGAGAGGAAAAGAGAGAGGGAAAGGAATAAAAAAGATATATCCAAGAAAAGAAGAGAATGATAGAGAAAGAAAGGGTAACAGAAAAAAGGGAACATAGAAAGAAGAAAGTGAAGAAGGAAGGAGGGAGAAAGAATAAGGAAGTATTGAGAAGGAAGGAAGAATAAGAGAAGAAAATGAAAAGCAATACTGAACACTTTTTTTTTATGAAATTGGAGCATGACCGGGCCCATACCATGATTTTCCAAGGAAACAAGTTCTTAGCGAAAGTTTAATTGGTGGTCATGTGCAGGAGAGATTAGGCTCATGTAACAAAACAGATGCTCTGTGCTTAAGGAGAAGAAGAAAGTCATTCAACTTCTCTGAAAGCAATGAGTATTTGTTGAATTGACAACAGGAAGTTTTCTAACACAAACTTAGGTTGATGACAGTCAAGCTTTTGGAAATTGATTCATATTCTGTCCAAGGAAACACCATCTTAATAACCCACCTTATACCAAGAGCCAGCTGAAGGATTTCATCCAGAATTGCTTCCACCTAAGCCAGCCAACTAATGGTCTACGTTGTCAAGAAGAGTGATGTAAAAGACAAGAGGATAAATGTGTTTGTGTATTTTACTTAGGAAAACCACATAAAATATCAGAGAGAAAGGAAACTCAGTTGTAATACCGACATAATTATCATACATACTATTCATTTCATGATTCCAAAGTATGGGGCTGTATGTGAGCTTCACCTATGCCTGGATTTCTTTGAATTTCTGGCTCTGCTACAAAAGAAAAGAAAAAACCTATTTGACTGTTGTGTCTGAGCAAGGCAATCTCCCCATTGTGTAGTGTGAAAGACATATTTATTTTCATTCTGAAATTGATGAATTTAGTGGAAACACTCTAGCATCTAACTATTAAGTGAGAAATGCATAAATTTTGATGGCACTGGGTTTATTCTCAAAGTGCTTACATTTAAAGGCCCTGTCTATGATGGAAAGATTATATGCTACTCTAAGGATAATATAGATGCTTTTTGTTCTTCTGAATATATAATGAACTGATGCAAACAAGGAAAGCAAAAAGTGGGTTAGAATCATGTGTGGAAATGTAAATACTTGCAACTGCCAGGAAGGCAACATGAGTAAGTGAAGCGGTGGAGTGGGTCACGTGGCCAAGAGGAGAGTGTACGACCATCCTTGAGGATCTGACCACAGAATCACTGCAACTGAGGTTTACCATGAAGAAAGTAGGTGCATTGCATAAGGCAGGTGTGTTGTCACAATGCAGTGCGTTCTTGTAAAGCAGAGGTATTGCTCTCTTGAGTTATTAAGGGAAGATCTACAAAAATTTATATAAACACTTCTTACTTTTAAAAAATTATCAACTATTAGGTGGTTGGGTTCTGCCAATTTATGCCTGTAATCTCAGGAGGCTGAGATCTGAGGATCATGGTTCAAAGTGAGCCTAGACAGAAAAGTCGGAGAGATTCTTATCACCAGTTAACCACCAAAAAGCAAGATGTGGAGGTGTGACTCAAGAGGTACAACTTTAACCTTGAGTGACAAAAGCAAAAGAGCAGTGTTCAAGTTCAAGTCTCAATACTAGCAAATAAGAATAGCAAAAATTGAAACAATCAAATGCTGAGTGGGCTAAATATAAATGACTATGGAAAGAGCATGTGAGTGCAGAAATGTGTGTTTGTGATTGCATAGGTGAAATATGTTTAGTTAGGGAAGGAGAAGAATGTAATATATGAAGGTGAATATAGTCTAAATAGACTGTGACTCAAAATGGAGCCATGAGGAGGTCAGACATTTGATATACTGAAGTCAGATCAGAGAATGTGGGAAGGGGAAGCTATAGAAGTAAGAAGCAGACCAAAATCCTTTTATATCAGCTAGGCTAAGGAATTTTCCTTTGATCTTTAGTTTAGAATAAGAAGTAGTGTAGTTAGGGGGTCAATCAGAATGGCAGAATCAACATTTCAGATTTGAATCAAGTCTGGCTACAACATCGAGAATGGATGGCAAGATTCAATGGGAGATGAAGATCAGTCAGGATGACTATATCAAGAATATAGGTGTTGTTTTTTTGTAGAAAGAAGTATAGATCTAGAAGTGCCCATAAAGGAAACAAATCTGTGCTGTGATTGAAGAGCAAGAAGGAAAATAATGATCCAATTTTTGCAGAAGAGGTGTGTCTTAGACAGTACTCTACAGGTAATAGACATCATTCTCATAGAATTCAAAGAAGCAACAACTATTCTAGGTATGCAAGGGAGTGCATGTGTGGGTTTCTGTGGTGATCAGAGTTGTCTTAAAATTATTCATCCTTAGTCTACATATTTCTGTCAATAATGAAAAAAGTAATCACATCTGCTATTTTTCTTCTTTGAAAAGAATAAAAGATAGCCAGGTAAAAACTGGAAGTTAATTTGCTGTAAGCGTCACACTGCATTTCATCATGCAATTGTGTCCTGTCAGCATCCAGAAGTGACAGTACCCTTTCTCTGAGGGCATAGTCACCAGACTGAATGACTTTCGCCTCCAGGGGTGCTATTCTACCAGAAAAGCCAATGTAATCACCTTGCTCTCCATTTATAAACTTCTTGACTAAGTCACACTCAAAAAAATGTGCAATAGATCTTGCATTCTCCACCTCTTCCAGGAGGAAAATGGCACTAACACGATATATGAAGAGTTATTCAAATACACTGCGGGGAGTAACTACAAAATAATGAAATCAGAACAAAACATTTGACTACATAAATCCTCCTTCCTATTCCACACAATTTCCTAGAAAGAAATAATGAACCTTCTGCTGTGATCTGCTTCTGTGTATAATTGATTTATCTCGTGGTTAAAAGGACATTTACTCTCCAAAATTGAGACAGACAAGAAAATGCAATTTGGGTTTGGCCTCTTGGCCTGCTTGGGTATCACTTATCAGAATCAGAAAGATAGTGGAGTTTTATCATCATCATAGAATAAGAAAATAGATGTATCTCTGAGGAATGTTCTGCCTCATCTCTGGGCACAAGCAGTAAATTTTATAAATGTATTTACTGGTGTGATATAAGGAACAGAAAACCCCTTTTCTGTACTTCCATGCATTTACCACTGTAATTATTTTCCTCCTCTCCAATCACCTGTTTTATTTGCAACTTATCTTTTTGCTAATATAACACATTTGAAAGCACCATCTGATCCACTTTCCTGGGATCATATTCCCATCTAGTCACCTGGTAGACCAAGACTTAGTAAAATTGTAGGACAAAGGGCTAGATATGAATGAGACTCAGACAGGATATCCTCTGAATATAAAAATAGAGGATAAGTAGCCCTTTCCTATTCATATTCTCTATTATGAAACTTGGTAAACTTCACAGACCTATAGATTCCCCCATTCAGCTGTGTGTGCCCCCAACCCAAGGAATTGAAATTAAACGTTGTTCTTTAAGGGCAGGCTGGAATCTCCCAGAATTCACAGCATTGAATAAGAACCTGTCCGTGGATTCATCTCTATTTTCTGGCTTATGTTCTCTCAGCACACATGCTATGTAAACCAAGGACAGAAATCCCACATTTTCAATGTCAGCAAAGTACTTTAGAAACTTTGAATCTGCCCAACTCAAAAATTTATAAGGAATGTATCAAATCCACACTGATAGTCTCCAGGTGTTTCCTCGGCTGAAAATTGATGATGAGTCCTACTGTATATCCTTGATGAAAAAGTCTTGTCTGGGGCTGGGGATATGGCCTAGTGGCAAGAGTGCCTGCCTCATATACATGAGGCCCTGGGTTCGATTCCCCAGCACCACATATACAGAAAATGGCCAGAAGTGGCGCTGTGGCTCAAGTGGCAGAGTGCTAGCCTTGAGCAAAAGGAGGCCAGGGACAGTGCTCAGGCCCTGAGTTCAAGGCCCAGGACTGGCCAAAAAAAAAAAAAAGAAAAATTCTTGTCTTCCAAATATTATATTTAGTTTAAGTTGGAGAATCAATTATTCTGTATCAATTGCTCCTACCCAGTGTTGGGTACAATAGAAAGGACAAGGAAACAGCAACAGTTGAGAATGTACTAAAATCTTTGATTTTTGACTATGTCTAACATGAAATAGGTTAATTCTTATTTCATAGATCAAACATCTGACACAAAGACCATCCAGTAAGTGACATGGCATTTGACTCTCTATCTGGCTTCAAATCTGTCCTTTATGCAATATAACACTGCACTGCATAATTGGGGGGATGGGGGAAGGAAGTTGTTGTAGCTTCCTACCTTGCCATACCTAACTGCTTGCTTCTTAATCTATCAGAAAGGACTCCCTTATGCCTTGCTCTGCACTATAGAGGAAAGCCAAATACAGACAGTGTGATATCCAAGTTTATACGATTAACAAGGCATAGGATGTATTCTTAAACATTTAGCGTAAAGGATCCTTTGTGAACTGTATTCTCCTCTTCCTCCTCTTCCCCCCTCTTCCTCCTTTTCCTCCTCATTCTCGTTTTCATCTTCCTTTCTCCTTCTCTTTCTCTATCTCTGTCTCTATATATGTGTTTTGGTCTCTTTCGCTCTCCCTCCCTGCCCCATCTCTCTCTCCCTCTCTCTCTGTCTTTATCTCTGTCTCTTCATCTCTTTCTCACTCCCTCTCTCTGTCTCTCTGTGTGTCTCTCTCAGCCCATGACAGCCAGACAATTGAACAGTAATTAAGCCAATCATTATCAGTAAAGACAGTAAAACTAAAAGGAAAATGAATTCACTCATATATTCTTGTCTTCTTTTTTCATCTTCAGGGGGAACATCATCAAGACAGAAAGGATTTGTTGGCTGCATTCGCTCCTTGCATTTGAATGGGCAGAAACTGGACCTGGAGGAGAGAGCTAAAGTCACATCTGGAGTCAGGCCAGGCTGCCCAGGTCACTGCAGCAGCTATGGCAGCAACTGCCACAACGGGGGCAAGTGTGTGGAGAAGCACAGTGGCTACTCCTGTGACTGCACCAACTCCCCATATGAAGGGCCCTTCTGTCAGAAAGGTATGCTGATCATCCACACTGCTTCTGGGTGAGATACTATGGCCCCTGTGGTCAAGGTCACACCTCAGGGTACCCATGCCCTCAACAGCAGCTCTCACTCTCTTTCCTTCCGGTCAGAGATTTGATCTGGCACCCCAGTGTGGTCCCAAGCATTGCTTGACTTCCTCTGTGTAGCTAAAGACCCCACTGAAGATGAACACGGTAGATGTTCACACTAGTTGTGTTAACTGCATCGCTAGCAACACACCAGCATCCACAGTTTAATACCTAAGTTCACAAACTAGTTATCACTAAATTAGTTATCACTACTGTATATAGAACTAACTCGCAGCACCTTGTATCCAAATGCATAGTTTGAAAAAAAAAATCAGTAGACTTCCTTCTTTAGAGAGATTTTTCAAACATTTCATAATTTTTTCTATAAATTTAAATTGTATTTGTAGATTCGTTTTTCTAAAACTGTTTCTAGTAATTTCTATTAATTGTTCTATCTGTTTCTTTCCATCTCTAGCTTGCATATGTGGAAACATTCTCTATTTTCAATCCCATTCTTTTATCTTGACCCATAAGCTAAATAAGGAAATTTGTGATTAACCTCTTTAGGATTCTTCATATTTCATCATTCTCAAAGTTTTGCCTCTGCATTCAAATAATTACCTTTATATTCTCTCCATCACTGTGACAACATTGCTGAGTTAACCAACTTGAAAAGAAAAATGGTTAATTTTGGCTCATGGTTTTAGTTCATGGTTTCTTGGTGCTATAATCTTTGAACCTCTGATGGTGCAGAATTAAGTTGGAGAAAACCTGTTCAACTTATGGCTCCTTGAAAGGGTGAGAGAGAGAGAGGGAGAGAGAGAGAGAGAGAGAGAGAGAGAGCATTTCAATGACCTAAATGCCTTTCATTATACTTTCATTATACATTACACCCATAGGGTGTAAGCAGCATGTTGTATTTATGTGTTTCTCAGCTTATGGACCTTGGGATGCCTCAGTTTCTTTATTATGAGACATGTTGTTATTAATATTCATGGCCACATTTTCACCTGGAGTATGTTTTCTAGTCTCTGGAGTACATACCTAGAAAAAGACATCGCTGGGTCATATACTTTTAATTTCTGAGCAAATGCCGAATTATTTTTTAACATGGATGCTAGAATTTACATTCTCACCGTAGTGTGTGGTGTGAGTGTTCCAGTTGTTGGAATTCTTGCCTTACACTTGTTATTATATGACTTTTCCTCTTATACATCCTGCTCTGTGGGAAATGATACCACACTGAGATTCTGACTTGCACTTACTAATGCCTATTAAACACCATTCTCTGTTTTTATTTTCTGTGCATCTCCTTTGTTGAAACATCTACTCAAATATTTGGCAGATTTTTATTATATTTTACTATTCAATTATATGATTTTTAATTTTTTATATATCCCCTTATTGCATATGCAATTTGGAAAAAAATATTTACTGGTTCTGTAAGTTTTTTTCTTCTTTTCTATATAGCATCCTTTTAAAAATTTATTCAGTACTGCATTTGAAATCAGAGCTTTATTGCTCTACTACTCCAGCAATGGCTCCAGCTCTTTTTGGCTTTATTATTTTCCAGATATGTTCTTGATCTTTCTGAATAAGGACCATCTCAGAACAACATCCTTCTATCTATCGTTCCCATGAAAGTGACAATACTGGTATAAACTACTAAGTCTTGAGTAATTGCTGAAACAGGAGTTTCATTAACTTTTTGCCCAAGATATTGCACCCCAATCCTCTTGAATCTGGCCTTTAGTATCTTCTGGAACACATATGTTTTTAATTCTGATGAAATCTAGTTTATCTTTTTTTTTGCTTACACTTTTAGTTTCATACTGAGAAACAATAGATAAATATACAATCATGGAAATGTGTGCTTATTGTCTGTAGTTTTAGCTCTTATATTTAGGACATTGGCCTGTTTAGAGTTAACATTTCCTATTTATGTTAGGGGGCTGACATGATTCTTTTGCAAGTGATATCCACTTTCTCCAACACCATTTACTGATGTGTCTTTGCTTTAACTCATACCATAATCATAAATTGAATAATCTTGTGAAACTATAATGGTGCTAACATTCAATTTTTTTTCTAATTAAACGTGTTAGTTGTGAGCAACCATGGTTCATGTCTGTAATCTCAGCTCCTTAGGAAACTGACATCAGAAGATTGTGGTCTGAAGTCAGTGTGGACGGGAAGGTCCAGGAGACTCCAATCTCCATCTAATCAATAAAAAATCCAGAAATGGAGCTGTGGCTTAAGTGGTAGTATACAAGCCTTGAGCAAAAGAACTAACAGACAGAATTCAGGCATTGGATTCAAGGTCAGGTCATACAATTAAATCCAAACATTAGGAACTTCCAGGAAGACAGCAGAGGAGCTGCAGTGCACTAGCTCAGCTCCCTCCAGCATCGCAGTTTTCTCACCCCATAGAAACTTTTACCACTAGAAACACAACCAGCGTAAGTTGTAACAGTACAGGGATTGTGGCCAGGAAGGAAAAATCGACTTTGCTCATGTGAAAGCACAGATTCGAGCTCTGGGCGGTATCCCACCTCCATGCCAGTGCTGGCGCTGGCACAGCACCCGGCACAGCAACCTGCACTCCAAGCAGGTAAAGCACACAGCGGAGAACAGGCGGCGGCTGAGCACGGACGACCTGAAATCGCAGAGAAGGCATGAGTACCCCATGAAAGATATTCTCACTCGCCCCCACAGAGCAGCTTCTGCAAGCCAGCCCTTCCCCCACCACCAGAGCAAAGCACCATCTTAATAAAAAAGCAAGAATTGCGTATAGGGTTGTAACAGTAAATAAGTAACTACTGAATACAGGGCCCAGAATCAGTTGTTATATTGAAATTGTATTCGTTAGAAACACCAAATCTAATTTTATAGACAGGTATACAGGGTATCAGTACATAATTGTGAACTTGTAAGATTTACACAACAGTGCTTGGTAAGGGCTGCTTTGGTCTTAAACGGTGCTCACAGGTGGTGGTAGACTGGCATCCCCAATTCAAATGGGCAGAAGAAACACAAGAAAGATGGCAACCAATGAAGTCTTATCCGCCACTCAAAATAAGCAGGAAGCAGAACAGTCAATAAAAGACATAGAAGAGAACCCCCAAAAAGCTCTACAAAGTCTACTGATAAACATGATAAATGAAAAGATTGAATCTCTTCAGTCAATTATTCTAGAGCATGAGGAGGCAAGGCAAATATTAATGGAGAATTTCATGGCCTCCACAAATAGAAAGATAAATGAACTTCAAGAGTCAAATGAAAAGATAGCTAACCAGCTTAAAGATTTGAGAGACAACTCTCAAAACCAAAGTAATGAAGTTAATGAAGTAAAGAAGTCCATACAAGACCTAAGAAATGACATGGAAATTATCAGGAAAGACCAGTCAGAAGCAAGAGAGATCTGAAATCAAGTAACTAGCCTACAAGTCCCGACTAACTGAAGCAGAGGATCGAATTTCAGGAGTTGAAGATTCCTTAGATTCTATGGAGAAACATCAAAAATCAACACAAATCCAGTCCAATCAACAAAGCAGATCGCTACAGAAGATTCAAGACACAATCAGGAAGCCCAATTTAAGGATAATAGGTATTGAGGAAAACATAGAGAAAGAGGTTAATGGGCTAGGCAACCTATTTAACAGAATATTAGCTGAGAACTTCCCAAATATCCAGAAGGAAAGGCCTATACAGATACAAGAAGCATTTAGAACCCCAAATCAACCAGACTAGAATAGGACCTCCCACTGACACATTGTGATCAAAACAGGTTCAGTAGAGTGCAAGGAAAAAATACTCAAAGCTGTTAGGGAAAATAAAACAATCACATATAAAGAAAAAGCAATCAGAATTACCCCAGACTTCTCAGCAGAGACAATGAAAGCAAGGAGTGCCTGGAATGAAGTATACCAAACTCTAAATAAAAATAACTATCAACCAAGAATTCTGTAACCAGCCAAATTCTCATTCATAGCCGAAGGTCAAATAAAAGTCTTCCACAGTAAGGAAAAACTGAAACAGTATATCTCCACCAAACCAGCTTTACAGAAAGTCTTCGAAGATGTACTATACAGGGATAATAATCAAGATCCAAATACAGAAAGAGAAATGAACCCTAATTAATAAACATCAGATCAAGAAATGGGAAGACACAGCTTTAAACAAGATAGTGATAATGAAAGGAACAAATGATCATCTCTCAATCCTAACTGTCAACATTAATGGACTTAATTCTCCAATCAAACGACATAGGCTCATAAGTTAGATAAAAAATCAAGATCCATCTTTCTGCTGCCTCCAAGAGACACATCTATCCAGCAAAAGTAAACATCTTCTAAAAGTGAAAGACTGGAAACAAATCTATCAAGCAAATGGCCCCCATAAGCAGGCCGGAGTTGCAATCCTAGTATCTGACAAAATTGACTTCAAATTAAAAAAGGTAAGAAGAGACAAAGAAGGTTACTACATACTAGTAAAGGGATCTCTCCTACAGGAAGAAATAACCATTCTAAATATCTACACACCAAATGCAGGAGCACCCAACTTCATCAAACAAACACTACTGACTCTAAAAACACTCATAAACCCAAACACATTGATAGTTGGGGACTTTAACACTCCACTATCACCTCTGGACAGATCAACAAGCAAAAAACTGAACAAAGAAACCACAGATCTTAATAATTGCATAGAGCAAATAGACCTAACCGACATCTACAGAATATTCCACCCAGCAACAACAGAATACACATTCTTCTCTGCAGCACATAGAACATTCTCAAAAATAGATCACATCTTAGGGCACAAAGAAAATCTGTACAAATTCAGAAGTATCCAAACCATTCCTTGCATTCTCTCAAACCACAATGGAATAAAATTAGAGCTCAACTCAAACAGCCTCCACAGAAAATCCTGCAATTCATGGAGACTAAACAACACACTGCTGAACCATCAGTGGGTCATTGAAGAAATTAAAACGGAAATTCAAATGTTTATGGACTTCAACCAAGTTGAGGACACAAAGTACCAGCTCCTTTGGGACACAGCAAAGGCAGTACTCAGAGGAAAATTTATATCTCTGAGTGCATACACCAACAAACTGGAGAAACAGCAACTCAATAATTTAAGGAAGTACCTTAATTTTCTGGAGAGAGAACAGCAAGCCAAACCCCAAGTCAATAGACGGAAGCAAATAATTAAAATCATATCAGAATTAAATCAATTAGAGAAGAAAAAAAAGCATTGAAAGAATCAACAAAACAAAGAGTTGGTTCTTTGAAAAAATCAACAAGATAGACAGACCCCTGGCAAACCTGACCAAGAAACGAAGGCAGCACACTCAAATAAACAAGATAAGAGATGAAACAGGTAACATCACCACAGAAATAACTGAAATTCAGAAAATAATAAGGGACTATTTTACAAACCATTATGCCAACAAATTCGAGAACTTGGAAGAAATGGATGACTTCCTAGAAAAAATTCATATCCCCAAACTCAACCATGAAGATTTAAACCTTCTAAACAGACCCATATCCAGTATTGAAATAGAAATGGCAATAAACGATCTGCCATCCAAGAAAAGGCCATGTCCAGACAGATTCACTGCAGAATTCTACAAGGCCTTCAAAACAGAACTCACACCAATATTTCTCAAACTCTTCAATGAAATTGAAAGAGACTGTTCACTACCAGACACATTCTATGAAGCCACTATAACCCTCATCCCAAAACCAGGCAGAGACTCATCACGGAAAGAGGACTACAGACCGATCTCCCTGATGAACATAGATGCAAAAATTTTCAACAAAATTCTGGCCAATCGACTTCAACAGGTCACCAAAAAAATTATATACCACGATCAAACTGGATTCATCCCAGAGATGCAAAGTTGGTTTAAATATACGCAAGTCAATTAATGTAATCCACCACATCAACCGGAGCAAGGTAAAGAACCACATGGTTTTATCTCTGGATGCGGAAAAAGTGTTTGATAAAATCTAGCACCCATTTATGCTATAAGCCCTGGAAAATCTGGGATTCCAGGGAACATTACTGAATATAATCAAGGCAGTTTATGACAAACCAACAGCAAGTATAACTCTAAATGGTGAAAATCTAAAGCCATTCTGTTTAAAATCAGGAACAAGACAGGGATGTCCACTCTCTCCCCTTCTCTTCAACATAGTACTAGAATTCCTAGCCAGAGCAATTAGGCAAGTAGAAAATATAAAGGGGATCCAAATAGGAAAAGATGAAGTTAAACTTTCTCTCTTCGCAGATGACATGATCCTATACCTAAAGAATCCCATAGACTCTACCCCCAAGCTACTAGAGCTGATCCAAAACTTTGGCAAAGTTGCAGAATATAACATAAACCTTCAAAAATCAATGGCCTTTCTCTATGCTAACGACCCGAAGACCGAGGCTGAAATCAGGAAAGCAACTCCTTTTGCAATAGCCCCCCAAAACATAAATTACCTAGGAATAACCTTAACCAAAGAAGTGGATGACATCTTTGATGAGAACTTTAAAAGCTACAAAAACGAAATTAAGTCAGAACTAAGGAAATTGAAAAACCTCCCATGCTCCTGGATTTGGAGGATTAATATAATCAAAATGGCAATATTGCCTAAGGCTACCTACAAATTCAATGCAATACCCATTAATATCCCAACACAATTTTTTAATGAAATATAGGAAGCAATCCAGAAATTCATCTGGAACAATAAAAGACCTAGAATAGCAAAAACACTCCTAAGCAGAAAGAACAGTGCTGGATGAATTACAATACCCAACTTCAAGCTGTATTATAAAGCTATAGTAATCAAAACAGCTTGCTATTGGCACCGGAACAAGCCTGAATACCAATGGAACAGATTTGAAGACCCTGAAATGAACCCACAGAACTACGCCTACTTAATCTTTGATAAAAGAGCTAAGACAATAGTATGGAAGAAAGACAGCCTCTTTAACAAGTGGTGCTGGCAAAACTGGTTCAACACATGCAACAAACTAAAACTAGATCCTTATATATCACCCTGCACCAAAATCAATTCCAGGGGCTGGGGATATGGCCTAGTGGCAAGAGTGCCTGCCTCATATACATGAGGCCCTGGGTTCGATTCCCCAGCACCACATATACAGAAAATGGCCAGAAGTGGCGCTGTGGCTCAAGTGGCAGAGTGCTAGCCTTGAGCAAAAAGAAGCCAGGGACAGTGCTCAGGCCCTGAGTCCAAGGCCCAGGACTGGCAAAAAAAAAAAAAAAAAAAATCAATTCCAAATGGATTAAAGACCTCGAAATCAAAACAGACACCCTGAAAACACTAAAGGAAGAAGTAGGAGAAACACTTGGGCTCCTTGGCACTGGATGGAACTTCCTCAACAAAGATCCAAAAAGGCTACAAATCAAAGAAAGGTTGGACAAATGGGACTGCATCAAACTGCAGAGCTTCTGCACGGCAAAGAACATAGCTTGCAAGATAAACAGAAAGCCCAGAGACTGGGAGAAGATCTTTACCGGCCATTCAACAGACAAAGGCCTCATATCTAAAATATATGCAGAACTAAAAAACTTACCTTCTTCCAAAACAAAACCACAAAGAACCAATAGCCCCCTCATCAAGTGGGCTAAAGACTTACAAAGAGACTTCTCTGATGAGGAAATGAGAATGGCCAAGAAGCATATGAAAAAATGCTCTACATCACTGGCCATAAAAGAAATGCAAATCAAGGGCTGGGGATATAGCCTAGTGGCAATAGTGCCTGCCTCGGATACACGAGGCCCTAGGTTCGATTCCCCAGCACCACATATACAGAAAACGGCCAGAAGCGGTGCTGTGGCTCAAGTGGCAGAGTGCTAGCCTTGAGCGGGAAGAAGCCAGGGACAGTGCTCAGGCCCTGAGTCCAAGGCCCAGGACTGGCCAAAAAAAAAAAAAAAAAAAAAAGAAATGCAAATCAAAACAATGTTGAGATTCCATCTCACCCCAGTAAGAATGTCATATATCAAGAAAACTAACAATAACAGTTGTTGGAGGGGATTTGGCCAAAAGGGAACCTTACTTCATTGTTGGTGGGAATGTAAACTGGTTCAGCCACTCTGGAAAGCAGTATGGAGATTCCTCAGAAGGCTAAATATAGAACTCCCCTCTGACCCAGCAGCACCACTTTTGGGTATCTATCCAAAAGACCACAAACAAAATCACAGTAATGCCACCAGCACAACAATGTTCATCGCAGCACAATTTGTCATAGCGAGAATCTGGAACCAACCCAGATGCCCCTCAGTAGACGAATGGATCAGGAAAATGTGGTACATATACACAACGGAATTTTATGCCTCTCTCAGAAAGAATGACATTGTCCCATTTGTAAGGAAATGGAAGGACTTGGAAAAAGTTATACTAAGTGAAGTGAGCCAGACCCAAAGAAACATGGACTCTATGGTCTCCCTTATTGGGAATAATTAGTACAGGTTTAGGCAAGTCATAGGAGAGCATCACAATGCCCAGTAGCTATACCCTTATGAACACATAAGATGATGCTAAGTGAAATGAACTCCATGTTATGGAGACAATTGTTATATCACAGTTGTAACAACTTTCAATGTCCCATGTATATATGTAGCTTCTATTATTGATGATGTTCTTGTGTCACCTTCCTGTGGGTGTACGTACACTATCTCTGTAATCTTATCTTGGTATATTGGAAACCATGTATAGTGGTATTGGATGCAGGAAATTGAAAGGGAATACCAAATTTGAGAGACACGGGGTAAAAAAAAGACAAATAACTACAAAAGCAATACTTGCAAAACTGTTTGGTGTGAGTGAACTGAATACTTCGGGGGAGGAAGTAGGGGGGTATGAGGGACAAGGTAACAAACAGTACAAGTAATGTATCCAATGCCTTACGTATGAAACTGTAACCTCTCTGTACATCACTTTGATAATAAAAATTTGAAAAAATAAAAAATAAATAAATCCAAACATTAAATAATAAATTTGGAAATTGTTTTTAAAAATCTATAAAAATTTAAAGTCAATCTACTTACTCAGAGAAAATACTTAAAATGCATTTCCTAAGTTGGGTAACAGTGGCTCACACCTAAAATCCAAACTAATCAGGAGGCTGAAACCTGAGGATTGTGTATGGAAGACATCCTGAACAAGAAAGTACATAACACTCATCTTCAATTTACGACCAAAAAGCTAGAAGTGGTGCTATGGTTCAAATCGTACAACGCTGGACTTAAATACAAAAGCTATGGGACATGAGTTGAAGCCCCGTCTCTCTCTCTCTCTCTCTCTCTCTCTCTCTCTCTCTCTCTCTCTCCTCTCTCTCTCTCTCTCTCTCACACACACACACACACACACACACACACATACTGTACATGGTAGTTTATCCCTATAATGCCAGCCATAAGGGAAACATAAAAGGACCAACGTTCAAGACCAGTCCCAGGCAAAAAAAAGATCCTATTTCAAAAATAAACTAAAACAAAAAGGACTTAGTGGCTTAAGTGGTGGAGCACGTGTCTAGTAATTAGGAGGCCAGAGGTCAACCCCAGTACTGTCAAATGTATATGTACATTCTTCTAGTTCTCAGTTTTACTCTATGTCATATCCTTATTTTTATGTATTTTATTTTATATGTGTCATTCATAACTTACACATCAATTTTTCTACTGCAGTATTTTCTATTTGGTGCAACTTACCTTGTTCATCCATTCAATTCCCACAGCATTGTGCCTCACAGTAACAGTGGGTTTAATCACGAGATCTAACCATGTGCATCTCCTCTCACTTTTATAATTTACAGTGTGTGGCAACCTCAACCCCCTGTATGTCTATCACTTATGGAAAATTCAGGAATTTCTAACAAGAGGTCATATTTAACTTTCAGTGAGACCCCACATGGCACTAAGCATCACATTTCACTAAATGCTTGTTATCAACTTTTTATAAGTTATGACCAGACTTCATAAATATTCTGTGATGTGCACATATCATTTTCTTAGCAATGATTTCTTAGCAATAATTTCCTCAGCAGACGCCATATATATTGAGGTATTTTGTACCTTCTGCCAAACTTGTCTAAAATGCTTTAATATTTACATTCCTGTTCATTCAAGCCACTTATTTTTAAAAAATATTTTAATTATAAAAAATTAAAATATAACCTGCCATAAAGAAGAGTTTAGCAGTCCATACACACGTGACCTGGTTTCAGCTACTATCTACTCATGAACATTTTTATTTCATTGAAAGATCACATCCTGTAATCTTCCTTTACTATTAGATAGCAAATCTCAGATACAATATCATTTATGTATTAAGAATACATGTCAAAAGAACTCAATAAACAGAACAGAACCATTTTCATGAGAAAATATTATATCTTAATACTGTGATACATAAACACATTTACATTCCCAATTATTTTCTTTTTTTAACCTTTATTTATTTCTTTAATTTATTTGTTGTTAAAGTGATGTACATAGAGGTTACAGTTTCATACATTAGGCCTTGGGTACATTTCTGGTACTGTTTGTTACCTCCTCCCTCATTCTCCCCTCTCCCTTTCTCTCTCTCCCCATGAGTTGTTCAGTTGGTTTACACCAAATGGTTTTGCAAGTATTGCTTTTGGAGTCATTTGTCTTTTTATCCATTGTCTCTTGATTTTGATATCTCTTTCACTTCCCTAGTTCTAATACCAGTATATACAGTATCCAATGTACTCAGATGAGATAGAGTGATAGTGTGGGTACAACTACAGGAAGGGGATACAAGAGTATCACCAACAATAGAAGCTATGGTTTCACATCACATATTGAAAGTGATTACAACAGTAAATAACAGTCATTTCCATAACATGGAGATCATTTCATAAGATGATGCATCATCTTACGCATTCAGAGGGGCATAGCTATTAGGCTCTTGTGATCCTCTGCTGTGAATAGCCTAAACCTGTGCTAATCATTCCCTATGAGGGAAACCATAGAGTCCATGTTTCTTTGGGTCTGGCTCACTTCACTTAGTACAATTTTTTTCCAAGTCCTTCCATTTCCTTACAAATGGGGCAATGTCATTCTTTCTGGTAGAGGCATAAAATTCCATTGTGTATATGTGCCACATTTTCCTGATCCATTTTTCTACTGCAGGGCATCTGGGTTGGTTCCATTCTTTTCAGCTTTCTTTCCTTTCTTCTTTCTGTCTCTTTCTTCCTTCTTTCCCTCCTCTCTCTCTCTTTCTTGTTTCCTTTTTCTCTCTCTCCCTTTTTTTCTCTTTTTCTCTCTTCCTCTCTCTCTTTCCTTTTTTCAAGAGTACCTAGACCTGGGCTTTAACTCAGTGTCCCATGCCCTTGATTTGTTTCTTCCTCATGGTTGCTGCTCTGTCACTTAAGCCGTGCCTCCAAGTCCAGCATGTGGCTGATTAGTTTGGAGACAGAGTTTCACAAACATTTTTTCCAGACTTTCTTCTAATCACAGTTTTGCAGGTCTCTGTTTCCTAAGTAGCTATTATAGGCTTGAGTTATCTGTGTCTGGCACTTGATATATTTTTCTAAATTAATTGCAACCTCTATAATTTCTAAGTATCTGCTAGACTATTCATTACCCAGGACTTGTTTTCATGTAGTAATTTAAACCTATTTTCATTACTAAGGTTAAATCAGCTGCAGTTTTTGCCTTATATTTATGCATTGGTCTTTGTAAACACTTTTCTTCTGATCCTTCCTTCCAAATCATTTGAGCAACCTGAGGTTGAGCACAGGAGGTAGACAGGCCTAGCTCCAGCTCAAGGTCCTTCAGACTCCTTGCTCCACCATACTCTTTCCTAGTTCCTTCTTGAACTTCATTTCCTAAAATGTCCAGTCCACATTAAAGTTCATATTGCCATCTTCCTGGGGTATCATTTTCCTTAGGTACATGTAAGTTTAAGAGCCATCATTGCTGACACTCATACATAAAACTCTTTAACTTCTAAAAGGGAAGAAAATATAATTTATCCTTGACTCTGGTAAGTTGGGGAAAAACTCTTTTAAGAGCAGATTAACAAGAGAAAAGCAGGGTCACTAATGTGTGAGGTTTACCTCACACAGGAGAAAAGTTACTTGGAGCAATTGCTTAAGGTTCTAACTTAAATAGAAATTCAAATTCACCAGTATATTTTAGTCAAGAAAATGACAGGAAACGCAGCCCCAGGCCTTCAACGTGAGAAAGCTGTGGAAACGGCAAGATATGACTTGAGAGCTCAAGGGGCTCTCTGGCTTCTGAGCTCATAAAAAAGCAAGGATTTACATCTCACACAGCAGGAATGAGAGTTGAAGGGATTTTGTCTGTACATTTATGATCTGCTTTTAAAGGAGAATAAGGAAGGTTGTTCATGTGTTTTAATTGTCTTCAAACTACACATGTCTGTGTCTAAAGGCAAATTTTGGATGACAAGCTGATTTCTTTATTTGTAGTAGCATGTATGTCCTACTTCTGAGAATCTAAGTAACACATTCTATGCACCAGGTTGGAGGGAGGAAGGGAATCAAGAATGTAGTGAATGCGTGTTCACTTGTTTTATCAGTCCTAGGGCTTGAATTCTGGGCCTGAGCACTCTCCCTGAGGTTCAGCTCAGAGTTAGCACTCTTACACTTGAGCCACAGAGACACTTCTGCTTTTTCGTTGTTGTTTTTTTGGTGTGATTAATTGGAGATAAGAGTGTCACGGACTTTCCTGCCCAGGCAGGCTTTAAACCATGATCCTCAGATCTCAGTCTCCTGAGTAGCTAGGATTACAAACATGTACCAGTGGCATCCAAAGAATGTGATAATGTTGATATTGTCAGTCTAGAGTACTATGAAAATGAGTGCTAGTCACCTTCACCTTGAAGAGTAAGTCCATTAATACCAGTAGGTTTTATAATTCAGAGCATTTAATGTATCCAATTAGCTTAATCTTAGATTTTAAAGCATGCAGATAGGAAGGTATTCATGACTGTCATCATAGTTACTCAGGAGGATAAGATCTAAATATTCCCATTGAAAGCAAGCCTTTGCAGAAAAGTCAATGAGATTCTTATCTCCAAATAGTCACCCCAAATCTGGAAGTACAAATGTGGCTAGGGGTAGAGTGTCAACATTGAGTAAAAGAGCCAAGTGAAAATATGAAGACCTGGGTTCATGTCTCAATACCAGCAAACCCACCCACTTCCTTCCACCCCCATCCAAACACACACACACACACACACACACACACACACACACACACAAAACACACATACACACACACACACACTAATAAGAAATTACAATAAATAGTATAGTCTGGGTACGTTGTTGGATCTGGCTTTACCCTGGCAGAAGTAGACAACATCTAAAAATTAAAGAGCTGGAGCAAGAACATTGAGAGAAAATTTCTTTTACATATCTAACTATAAAATATTCAATTTAATATCTTGTCCTTAATATTAATGGAAAGAAGAAACTATACCTAATATGCTATTAATGAGATAATAGTTTGAATTAGATGTGTGAATAAGTGCATACACAAAAATCAAATATATGCTTGCTATTTTGTTAACTGGAACATGAGAGCTTAAAATTCAGTCCAAATGTCCCTGGTTTTGGGGGGGGGGGATATAACTCTAAGAAAATGCTTGAATCAAGCAAATGATTAACCAAAATCTTCACAGTCAAAAGTGTCTACTACATGTTATATAACCAGGAACATGAACATAACTTGCATGATAAATGCAAAACTTTTCTCAGAACCTTTAGTATTCCCAGTCTTGCTAGGGTACATGCATGAATAGGCCATGTTATTTTTATTTTTGGCACAATATAAACTTTTCACAAGGTAGACCAAATTTGTAGTAGAATTAGGAAGCAAAGCCAGAATTTATTATATTCTGGGAGCTATAAACCCAGAGAATTCCAGGTGGAATTAAGGGCATTCCACATGACACTTGGGATGAAAATTAGTATAGGCTTGAGTTCACTGTACTGTTTATATAAAGCAGTAGCTGCTAGGTCTAAATGTGTTGATATGCAATTGAAACTTTCTTTCTCAACCTGAGATAGCAAAGGGATAAAATTTTAAAAAAGAAACAAAAACTCAAGAAAGGCCTTGACCTAAACTGAGCTAACCTTGCAGTACTATTTCCATAGATGAGCAGTCAATAAAGAGACTTATTCCATGATGGCTTCTGCGATGGGTAAAGGTTAAATCTTGTCTAACAAAATAATCCCTGCAAAACCTCTAGATAATGCTTTTTTGCACTCCCAAATCCCATCTCCTCTATACCCTTGGAATGCTGATGAAGTGTTAAATCCCATTTACGAGAGGTGAAAATGGTCACCATGGGGCTTACTGTGTTTTCTGGGACCACTCAGCATACATGAGCAAGGGAGACCTCTGATCTAAGGTTTATCTTTGTCATAGTTCCCTCAAACTAAAATGAACCAAGAATAGCATTCCACAAGAATGACTAATTGGTTTCCATTAACTGATTTCTGTGTCGGTTAATTCATATGTCAAATTAGTAGATTTCTATTCATTGAATTCCTCCAATTTCCACATGGCATACTTCTAAAAAATATGGCAGAACTTACATACTGTACTTTGTACAGGATTGTTTGCTTGAGTTCCAATGATCACACACCATAAAACTGAGTCCTAGCACTGGATTATGCTTCTCTATTTTTTTATGAATACCTCCTGTACTCTTCCCTGAGCCTCACACTTTGGATGTACCTTGCACACCCCAGATTATAACTCAGTAATTCAGAGACCAATCACCTCCTAAAATGCCTGACAAGCACCAATCAGAACTGCTGGACTCTCCTGGCCGGTTTTGATTTTGTGTTGGTTTCATTTTCACTATTGATTTTCTGAGATAAGGCCTCCCTATGTAACCCAAGCTGGCGCAAACTCATTTTCCTACTGCCTCTGGCTCCCGGCGTGGGGCCACAGGCATGTAACACCCACTCTGGCTCAACAATCCAGATTTGACAAGAAAATGGTGCCAGTAAAATTTCTCTATGCATTATGCTGTAGTCAGTGGTATTTGTTTTTACTGCTTCCAAAATTCACCCAGTATATAGTAGTCGTTATGCAAATAAATGTATTTTGAACTAGACCTAAACATCAGGAGGTGAACTTTGGCATTCTCTTATAGTAATGCAAACTTGTTGCAAGTGCTGAACTTTCGTGAGTCTCAAGTTTCTCATTTGTACCCAAGAATAACGGATTATCACCACCTGAAAATGATTATGTGGAACTCATAGCATGTATATAACCCCACTACACACATACAAATGGATGGTGCACAGGAGATAGAACCCAGGAAATTATGGTTATCTTGAGCAACTGATGGAACACTTCATTGTGTGCTCTTTTCTCTCTTTTGCAGAGGTTGCTGCTGTTTTTGAGGCCAGCACGTCCATTACTTACGTCTTTCAGGAGCCCTACCCTGTAACCAAGAACATGAGCCTCTTGTCTTCATCTATTTACACGGATGTGACTCCATCCAAGGAGACCATTGCACTAAGCTTTGTGACCGCTCAGGCGCCCAGCCTCTTACTCTTTATCAATTCCTCTTCTCAGGATTTCCTAGCTGTGTATATCTGCAAAAATGGTAAGTGCTCATAGTAAGCAGCCAGGTGCAATGTCAGCCTGGCCTAGAGGGATAGTGGATAGTAGTTTTAACCTTAAGCAGGTCGCAGCTGGACAGCTTATTTCCAGACTTCTAGCCAAAGTGTTGATTATACATTACCTTTACGGGTTACAATTGATATTCAGGGCCAGTGTCAATTTACCAGCTAAAGTCTCAAATGCATTGGCATTAATTTGCATCAACTGTATAGCAATAATTCTTGATTCTTTATTCAGTGCTGGAGTCCATTAAGTGTGAAGAAGAATATCATAAGCCTATATGAATTTCAGAAGGACACTTGTGACATATATTGTGTCATCTGTGCTACAGGGTTCTTTACGGAGGGTTGTTAAAACATGCAGCAGAAATACAGTCTGTATTAATAGCAGTTGATTGTTGAATACTCACAGAAGTATAGTCTCTGTGATTCATCATGTAGTGAAACAAGGACCTTGCTTCTCAGAAAAGAGTTTCTTTCTTTCTCTCTCTCTCTTTCCTGTGTTTTTGTTTCTTTTTGTTTTTTTCATTTTTTGGTTGTTCTTGTTATTATTATTATTATTATTTTTTGCCAGTCCTAGGCCTTGGGCTCAAGGCCCAAGCATTGTCCTTGGCTTCTTTTTGCTCAAGGCTAGCACTCTGCCACTTGAGCCACAGCACCAGTTCTGGCCATTTTCTATATATGTGGTGCTGGGGAACTGAAACCAGGGCTTCATGTATTTGAGGCAAGCACTTTTGCCACTAGGCCATATTCCCAGTGCTTGCTTGCTTTCTCTTTCTTTCTTTCTTTCTTTCTTTCTTTCTTTCTTTCTTTCTTTCTTTCTTTCTTTCTTTCTTTCTTTCTTTCTTTCTTCCTTTCTTTCTTTCTTTCTTCCTTTCTTCCTTCCTTTCTTTCTATCTTTCTTTCTCTCTTTCTGTCTTTCTGTCTTTCCTTCTTTTTTGGCCAGTCCTTGGGCTTGAACTCAGGGCCTAACACTGTCCCTGGCTACTTTCTGCTCAAGGATAGCACTCTACCACTTGAGCCACAGTGCCACTTCTGGCTTTTTATATATATGTGGTTCTGAGGAATAGAACCCAGGGCTTCATATATGCAAGGCAAGAGTTCTATCCCTAGGCCATATTTCCAGCCCCAGAAAAGAATTTCTTTGTGAAGGCTTTATCATTTTTTTAACCTAATGACAGATGGTATAGACTGATGTAGATCTGCTCATCTTCTCTGACAAAGAATGTCATCGTTTCATTAATAAAACTTTATTTACTTTTTACAGTTATTATAACTAGATATAAACTTGAACATTTCTTACAGGTCATTTTCCCTAAAATTCATGCAAGGACTCAATTACTTTTGAAAGCTATAGTAAGTTATTATTTATGCTTCTGGCCTATGAGATCCTCCATGAAATACTAGTTGACGATACCATTTCACAATTTGCAAGGTCTCAAGCCGACCTTGGGTACCTACAATTAAATTGTCCATCATTACCTTAAGAGAGGAAAACAAGAACAGATGTTGAAAAGAATGCATACCAAATGGAAAGTACAGAGGTTAGAGTCAAAGAAGGGCAAGACTTATTTCACATAAGAAATACCACAGGTCTCCAAATATGATGACTACCAAGTGAGCTATATCCAAGAAATCTATGAAATTACAATTCTTTGGGATAGCATAACGCCATCATAGTTGTCTCTGTCTTGTCAACCCAAAGAACACTGCCTTATGATCAAGAATAAATGTCTTTTCCCCTGGAATCTGCTCAAATCACAAAAAGAGTTTGGGTTTTTTTTTTTATCAGTTCTGCACAAACTACATGGCTAAGCACCAGCAGATAAAAGACTGGGAATGGAGGGTATATTCACAGTTCATTTTAGATTTTAGAAGTCTGCACATTATTTTGTTGCTTTGCTTTCTTCTTTTTTTCTTCATTTTGTTCTTTGCATCATCTTGTTTTGTGAGCATGTATATCTTGGAATACAAAGAATGATATAATTATATTAAAAGTATGATCAGTCTGTGGAAAAGTCATTGCCTGAAGTTGAAGCATAATAATGACCCACAGGGACACATTTGAATTCTACACAGCAATTAGAAATGATAAAATAATGGCATTCACAGGGAAGTGGACAGATCTAAAACAAATCAGGTTGAGTGATACAATCCTAGAACATAGAGACCAACAGACCATGGTCTCCCTGACATGTGGGTATTATAAATAAATAACAGAGACATGACAAACAAAGCAGGACTTAAGGTACCAATTCATAGGGCGACCAAAAAGAAAAAGTTAGTCTTAGGAGAAAGGCACCCAAAAGTAAAACACAAACACTAATTCATATGTACATAAATACATATATATATAAATAAATAGCCAAGCTGTAAAGAACTCTGAAGATAAGGAAGCAAAAGACCTCTTCATAATTAGTCTTGAAGAATTTAAAGGACCCTATACCAATTACCTCACACAAGATGTATACATTTGCACATCTGAAAGAAGCTGGGATGAAGTTACACAATGAATGGAAAATGGGGGTAAAATACAGTAGAAAGGGCCCAACAGCTTCAATGGACACTCATGAGTACAAACTAAGTAACTCAAGGGCAGCATGGAAGAGGGAAAAAAATTAGACAAAAAGAAACAGATTACACTAAGTAAAAGAAATGTATATGTATATATATAACCTGATGTGGAAGGAATTGTTTTACTGTTAATAATCATAGGGATCATGAGCATTGTAGACTAGAGTGACCATGTGCATCAGGGGTAAGATTTTTTTGTTTTTATTTTTGAAAAAAATAATGAAGAAAGAAAGGGGCATATGCTGGGGGGGAGGGAGGAAAAGAGGGAGAAAAATGAGGAAAGGGATAACAAGTATGACAAGAAATATATATGTATTCACTATCTTCAGTATGTAACTGTAACTCCTCTGTACATCATCTTGACAATAAAAAATAATGAGCCACAAGGTCCCATCCTCAGAGCAACATGATGGCAGGAGGAGAGACAGAGAAGGGAAAGATAGAGATTTAAAAAAAAGACTAGGTTGAGGACATGACTTGTTATTCTAAGCTCATTTGGCTTTGAATATACCACAGGAAATAAATGGAATACTTTATTCTGTTAAATCTCCTATTTATTGGGAAACAACCACAAAAATGTAATCAACACATCAGATGATAAACTTTTTCTCTTGAGATAGGGTGGCTGTGAACATTGTGGCATAGAGAGGTCAAGTAGATTAATGTAGGCAAGCATCAGCTAATTTTTTTCTTCTATTTTTTAGTCAAGGTGATGTACAAAGGTGTTACATACATAAGGTAAGGTGTGGGCTCTCTCTCTCTCTCTCTCTCTCTCTCTCTCTCTCTCTCTCTCTCTCAACTTCCCCTCGCTTGGGGGGGAAGGGGCTTGTCCGCCCCTTCCTGTGTAGTCCATTATCGCTCATGCGGGAGCGATGGCCACAGGTAGTCTCTGTGGCGTGTGGTCGCAGGGTGCCCCAAAACCGCCAAGAACGACGCGGATGTGTGGGCCCCTGGAGAAAAACCTCTAGGGCTTCTGTTTATTCAAATGAGGAGCCTCCCTGATATACCCCAAAGGCGGGCACAAGAGAGGGGCCCCTGATTGGTCCCAAGGAGCTGTACCTCAAATGATGTCAGGAGACTTCCTTTGTTGGCAGAGGTCCAGCCCCCTAAGAATGGGCCCCTGGGGTACCCCTCCACCATAGCACACATGCTAGCCCCAGGGACAGGGGCTTCTCTTCCTGTTAAAGACAGGAAGGGGAGGGACAGGCCGAGGTCAGCTGTGGCCCCTTAAAGGTGCAGCTGACCCCAACAGTAGTGAGTACATTTCTTTCAAACTTGCTACTTCCTCCCTCATTTTTCTCCCACCTTCCTTCCTCCCAAAATCCCCACACCACCAAGTTGTACAGTCGGTTTACAACATATTGTCTTCTAACTATTGCTGTTGTATTGGTTTGCCTTTTACCCTGTGTCTTACCATTTTGGTGTTTCCCTCCACTCCCCTAATTCAGATAAATGGATAGACAATGCCCAGGGTACCAAAATCAATACAATGACAACAGAGAGAAAAACACAACAGAAACAGAAACAGAAACAGAAACAGAAAAATGCATAATTTCACATAGTATGTTGAAAATAACAATAGCATTGATAAACCAGTTGTTTCCATAACTTGGAGTTCATTTCACTTAGCATCATCTTATTTGGTCATATGTACATAGCTATCGAGCTATTGTGATCACCTTCGAGGACTATCCTAGACAAATACTAATTATTACCAATGAGGGAAACTATAGAGTCTGTGTTTCTTTGGGTATGGCTCACTTTGCTTAGTATGATTTTTTTCCAAGTCTTTCCATTTCCTTGTGAATGGGGCACTATCATTCTTTCTGATAGAAGCATAGAATTCCATTGTGTATATGTACCACAATTTCTTGATCCATTCATCTACTGAGCAGAATCTGGGTTGGTTCTATATTTTAGCTAAGGTAAATAAGTGCTGCAATGAACATGGTTGTGTAGCTTTAGTATGGTCTGGCAGCAGCTAATTTTTAATACCACTGTGTTCAGAACCTACATGCCTTGATAAGCAGAGCAGCAATCTCCCTTCTGATGCAGATTATTCTACCATGATATGGTTGGATCATAATAAGACAGTTTAAAAAAAGTTAAGGTATAGAAAGTAAGATATAGGATCCCTGTAAGGTATGTTTTGGATATACTTTTAAAGGCATATTTATAGTAGTTATGCCATGCTAATAGAAGTTCAATTGACACAAATGCAGACACTATATGCAGTAACAGAAAGGGGCAGTATTTCAATGAATTCACACTGCAGTTTATTCCACACCAACACTGAGCCTATGTCCATGCCTTGTACACTACTATTAAAAACTGATTTACACTGACATTAAATAAATAGTTTAAACTCACACAGGAATTGAACCTCTCATAGAACTGAACAGCCTTTTGCAATCTGTTGGCATATTCGGTAGTATTACTTTTACCTTTTAAAGGCTTTCCTCATTATGTAGTCAAGGGTGGTTTCACACTTTAAATCCTCCAGCCTCAGTGTCCTAATGCTGGGATCACATGTTTTCAATCAGGCCTAACTCTGGATTATTAATTTTAAGGGTTAAACTGAAATTTTTTGTTTGGTTTTGTTCTTGTTGCCAGTCCTGGGGCTTGAACTCAGGGCCTGAGCACTATCCCTGGCTTCTTTTTGCTCAAGGCTAGCACTCTGCCACTTGAGCCACAGTGCCACTTCTGGATATATATATATATATATATGGTGCTGAGGAATCAAACCCAGGGCTTCATGTATATGAGATGAACACTTTTAACACGAGGCCATATTCCCAGCAGGGCTAAACTGAAATTCTTAAAAAATGTAATTTTCCATAATTGAAATTCATTTAATAGAAAAGATTTTTGTTTGTTTTCATGTTTGTCAGTCATGGGACTGCAACTGTCCCTGCACTCTTCTGCTGAAGGCTCACATTCTACCACTTCGAGCCACAATGCCACCAAGTTTTCTAGTAGTTAATTGGAGATAAGAGTCTCATAGCTTTTCTTGCCCTTCTGGCTTTGAACCACAATTCTCAGAATTCAGCCACCTGAGTAACTAGAATTGTGGGCATGAGCCAGTGGAGTCTGACTAGAAAGATTTTTCTTTGATTGTTTTCTGTTCCTATCTTCTTGTACAACAGAAGTCTGTATTTAATAAAAATTCTGTCTGACCCTAACTGTACACAGGAATTAAGAAGATACTTAATATCTTAATCATTTCTTGTTAATTTAAGCCTGAAAGAAAGCATGAAAGCCCAAGTGTGGGTTGACTCACCAAAACAGGCAGTGACAAAGCACCCCTCCACACTTTAGCAGTCCAGTGACCCCTTCTTTCCCGAATCTTGGTGAAGGATTTAGAAGTATAGAATCCCCCACACTTTCTATCATTTCCTTATAGCTCAGAGGCACAACGAAGATCTGCTGGTTCACTTTGTGTCATCAACTCTAGGCAGTTACTAGTCCCACTGTGTGAAAGACTGAAGGAGATGCGTAAGATAAGCAATACATCACACTGTCTACAGACAATAATAAAAAGGAGAGATTCAGACATTGCCTTCAAGTCTTTGGCAACCAACATAAAGAGAGTAGTGAAGATCCCAGATTTTTAATACAACCTAACTCAAAGGAAGATTTTGGCCAATTCTGAGGGTAAATCTAAGGGTCCTGGGATTGTTATACAAATGGAATGAAATACATCAAGTTGTCCCAAGTTCCATTTCATTAGTGATGCTCAGATAATAACTAATAATTAATTGTTGGTGAAGTCATAATAATCCTAAGAACAGATGAGAAAGAAATTTGACTTTACCCAAATTTTGTGATTCTTTAACTCAGAGGTTCACACCCACTTGATTTGCTTGCTCCAGGCTGACATCTCATCACTTGGGGCATAACACCCACTCTGGGTTTTTGCTAGTTTATTAGAGAAAAGAGTCTTGTGGGCTTTTCTGCAAGGACTGACTTTGAACTGCCCACCTCTAGGTCTGAATTTACTGATTAGCTAGGATTACAAGCATGAACAAGAAGAACCAAGATTTTGTGATTCTTTATTCCTTTCTGATGAAGCGTAACATGAATATTCCTTTTTGCTAATGCTACATTTGAAAACTTATATCTCTACAGCTCATTTTGAAATATAATATATAATTATCATGTATGATTATATGTTGAATGGGACTGCATTATTAAGAACAGGGAGTATATTTAACATGACTTTGATACACTACAGCAATAAATATCCTTCTGAATCTACCTCTGGATGTTCGGAAAACTTACAAGTAGAAGGCAGATAATGAGGATGAAGACAGTCAAAGGTTAACTGGGAAAGATCTTTATCTGAGAGTGTTTTCATAATAAGACTGACTCACACCTTTCTGCAGTGGAATTAAGAGTCTGGTGTGAGTGCAGGCTTCTTGACTTTATTGTGATTTAAAACACCTTTGAAAATAAAGGAGGAGGTACCAGGTTTGATGAGTAATGTACTCACTGCCTTACATAGGCAACTGTTACCCCTCTGTACATTATTTTGACAATAAATAAATTAATTATTTATATATATATATTTATTATCAAACTGAATTACAGAGAGGTTACAGTTTCATACATTAGGCATTGGATACATTTCTTGTACTGTTTGTTACCTGGTCCCTCATTCCCCCCTCCCCCTCCCTCTTTCCCTTCCACCTCCCACCCCATGAGTTGTTCAGTTGTTCAGTTCATTTTCACCAAACTGTTTGTAAGTATTGCTTTTGTAGTTGTTTGGACAGTGGATATCCCTGCCTTGTTCCTGATTTTAAAGGGAATGGCTTTAGATTTTCACCATTTAGAGTTATGCTTGCTGTTGGTTTGTCATAAACTGTCTTGATTATATTCAGGAATGTTCCCTGGAATCCCAGTTTTTCCAGGGCTTTTAGCATAAATGGGTGCTCGATTTTATCAAACACTTTTTCTTCATCGAGTGATATAACCATGTGGTTCTTTACCTTGCTCCAGTTGATGTTGTGGATTACATTAATTGACTTGTGTATATTGAACCAACTTTGCATCCCTGGGATTAATCCACTTTGGCTGTGATGTATGAATATTTTTTTTTTTTTGATGACCTGTTGAAGTTGATTGGCCACAATTTTGTTGATAATTTTTGAGTCTATATTCATCAGGGAAATTGGTCTGTAGTCCTCTTTCTGTGATGAGTCCATGCCTGGTCTTGGGATGAGGGTTATAGTGGCTTCATAGAATTTGTCGGATAGTGAACGTTCTCTCTCAATTTCATTGAAGTGTTTCAGAAATATTGGTGTGAGTTCTGTTTTGAAGGCCTTGTAAAATTCTGCTGTGAATCCGTCTGGTCCTGGCCTTTTCTTGGATGGGAGATCACTTATTGCCTTTTCTATTTCAATACTGGATATGGTTCTGTTTAGAAGTTTTATGTCTTCATGGTTGAGTTTGGGGGTATAAATTTTTTCTAGGAAATCATCCATTTCTTACAAGTTCTCGAACTTGTTAGCATAAGGGTTTGCAAAACAGACCCTCATTATTGCCTGAATTTTGGTTGTTTCTGTGGTGATGATACCGGTTTCATATCTTATATTATTTATTTGAGTGTGCTGCCTTCATTTTTTGGTCAGGTTTGCTAGGGGTGTGTCTATCTTGTTGATTTTTTTCAAAGAACCAACTCTTTGTTGTCATGATTCTTTCGATTTTTTTTCTTCTCTAATTGATTTAATTCTGATTTGACTTTAATTATTTGCTTCCGTCTATTGACTTGGGGTTTGGCTTGTTGTTCTCTTTCAGGGAAATTAAGGTGCTTCCTTAAATTTTTCAGTTGCTGTTTCTCCTGTTTGTTGGTGTATGCATTCAGAGCTATAAATTTTCCTCTGAGTAATGCCTTTGATGTGTCCCAAAGGAGCTGGTACTTTTTGTCCTCATCTTGGTTGAGTTCCATAAACATTTGAATTTCCGATTTAATTTCTTCAATGACCCACTCATGTTTCAGCAGTGTGTTGTTTAGTCTCCATGAACTGTAGGATTTTCTTTGATGGCTGTTTGAGTTGAGCTCTACTTTTATTCCATTGAGGTCTGAGAGAACGCAGGGAATGGTTTTGATATTTCTGAATTTGTACAGATTTTCTTTGTGCCTAAGATGTGATCCATTTTGGAGAATGTTCCATATGCCGCTGAGAAGAATGTGTATTCTGTTGTTGCAGGGGGGAATATTCTGTAGTTGTCGCTTAAGTGTAGTTGGTCTATGCAATTGTTTAGTTTTGTGGTTTCTTTGTTCAGTTTTTCGCATGTTGATCTGTCCAGAGGTGATAATGGAGTGTTAAAGTCCCCAACTTTCAATGTGTTTGGATCTATGAGTGTTTTTAGAGACAGTAGTGTTTGTTTGATGAAGTTGGGTGCTCCTTCATTTGGTGTGTAGATATTTAGGATGGTTATATCTTCCTGTAGGGGAGATCTCTTTATTAGTATGTAGTAACCTTCTTTTCTCTTCTTACCTTTTTTAATTTGAAGTCAATTTTTTCTGATAGTAGGATTGCAACTCCGGCATGCTTATGGGGGCCATTTGCTTGATAGATTTGATTCCAGCCTTTCTCTTTTAGAAGATGTTTACTTTTGCTGAATAGATGAGTCTCTTGGAGGCAGTTGGAAGTTGGATCTTGATTTTTGATCCAACTTATGAGCCTATGTCATTTGATTGACAAATTAAGTCCATTAATATTGAGAGTTAGGATTGAGGGCTGATCATTTGTTCCTTTCATTATCCCTATCTTGTTAAATGCTGAGTCTTCCCATTTGTTGATCTCTTATTCTGGTTTACTATTTAGGGTTCATTTTTCTGTCTGCATTGGGATCTAGATTATTTTCTCTGTATCGTACATCTTTGAGTATTTTTTGTAAAGCTGGTTTGGTGGAGAGATATTGTTTCAGTTTTTCCTTACTGTGGAAGACTTTTAATTGACCTTTGGCAATGAATGAGAGTTTAGCTGGGTAGACTATTCTTGGTTGGTAGTTATTTTTATTTAGGGTTTGGCATACCTCATTGCAGGCTCTCCTTGCTTTCATGGTCTCTGCTGAGAAGCCTGGGGTAATTCTGATTGCTTTTCCTTTATATGTGATTGTTTTCTTTTCCCTAAAAGCTTTAAGAATTCTTTCCTTGGACTCTACTGATCCTTTCTATTCAGGTCTGGCCAGTTTGGGGTTCTAAGTGCTTCTTCTGTATAGGCCTTTCCTTCTGGATATTTGGGAAGTTCTCAGCTAATATTCTGTTAAATAGGTTGCGTATTCCATTAACTTCCTTCTCCAGGTTTTCCTCAATACCTATTATCCTTAAATTGGGCTTTCTGATTGTATCTTGAATCTCCTGGAGCGATCTGTTTTGTCGATTGGATTGGTTTTGTATTAATTTTTTATCTTTCTCCATAGATTCTAGGGAATCTTCAGCTCCTGAGATTTGATCCTCTGCTTCAGTCAGTTGGAACTGTAGGCTAGCTACTTGATTTTGAATCTCTTTTCCTTTTGACTGGTCTTTCCTGATGATTTCCATGTCATCTCTTAGGTACTGTATGGACTTCTTTACTTCATTAACTTCATTAATTTGGTTTTGAGTGTTGTCTCTCAAATCTTTTAACTGGATAGCTATCTTTTCATTTGACTCTTGAAGTTCATTTATCTTTCTATTTGTGGGGGCCATGAAATTCTCCATTAATTTTTGCTTTGCCTCTTCACGCTCAAGAATAATTGACTGAAGAGATTCAAACTTTTCATTTAAAATGTTTATCATTAGACTTTGTAGAGCGTTTTGGGGGTTCTCTTCTATGTCTTTGATTGACTGCTCAGCTTCCTGCTTGTTTTGAGTGTTAGATAAGACTTCTTTGTTTGCCATCTTTCTTGTGTTTCTTCTGCCCATTTGAATTGGGAATGCCAATCTACAAGCACCGGTGAGCACCGTTTAAGACCCAAAGCAGACGTTACCAAGCACTGCTATGTCAATCTTAGAAGTATACAATTATATGCAGATACATTTTATACCTGTGTATAAAATTAGATTTTGTGTTCCTAAAGAATACAATTTCAATATAACAACCAATCCTGAGCCCTGTATTCAGTAGTTACTTATTTACTGTGACAATTCTATGAGCAATTCTTGTTCTTATTTTAAGTTCCTTTTGGACTGGATTTCTCTATGAACCCCTTTGTTTCACTCGGATTAACCATGGATACCCTCTATCCAATAACCAGGAGTCAATGGGATCTGGAGGACCTAGAAGTAAGTCAGGAGGGTAAGTTAGAGGTAGTAAAGAAACTAGAGTAAAATGTATGGGGGGGTGATGATTTTGGTTTAGTTTCAGTGACATGGAAATGTGGAGGAGAGTAGAATCAGTAGAAACAACAAGGTTAAAATGATAGACAATGGAGAGTTAGCAGAAAAGAGTGGAGGTGTTATTCATAGGAAAGTAATTTTTAAAGAAAGAGAATACAAAGAGAGAAATAAAGAAACAATATTGGAAGACAGGTGCACATAACAGAGAAAAATTATTTAAAAAAATGAAAAGAAAAAAAACAGAGAAAGAAAAAAGAAAAAAATGAACAAAACAAACAAACAAACAAAAAAGTTGATAGAACCAACAGGTGAAAATGGAAAACAAAAACAAAGCAATGATGTTTCAGAAATGAAAATATAAGAAAAAAAATAAAAATAAAAGTGAAAGCTTAAAAAACTTTTGAAACAAAACAAACAAAAAAATTCTTCCTTGTTTGGGTGGGCTTTCTACAGTCTCTGGTTTCCTTGTGATGGTCTGCACTCTATTTTGCTGCTTGGCTGGTTTGACTTACTTTCAGTTTGCAGGGGATGGATCTGCTCTGACCCTCTCCCCCTGTTAGTGAAATCCTGGGGTTCTGTGGTTCACACAGCTAGCAGGTAGGCCTTGGGCATCCACTGTAGATGGGGATGTGAACAGTCTTGGGAACCATGGCTCCTCCCATCTGCTGTAGTGCTGCTGACTTTAATGCCTGGCTCTGAATAGGACTCAGCAGGGCGGGGTGCCTCTGGCCTTGTTTACCTGGCTGAGAGACACTTGTCTGGGGGAGGTTCCTCCCTCCTGGGCCGGGCAGCCTTCTGGGCAGAGCTGGGTATGGAATTCAGCTCCGTTTCTGGCTTGGAATTGGGCTTCTAAATGGAACCGTTTATCTGTCTCGGGAAGTTTGTTCTCATGTGTGGCTGTTCCATGCTGCCGATAGCTGCTTGCTGCTTTCACTTTTAATTTAGGAATTTTGGCGGGCAGGGCGGGCACCTCTAGGCAAGCTGAGGCCCAGGACAAGCCTCCCACCTGGGCAGGGGGCGTTCTCCTGGGTGGAGCTGGTTTTCACTGATTGGTCCCTCTTGCCCTTCTCAAAGATGGCCGCTTTGTCCTTGCTTTCCCCAGGCTGGCTTTAGCTCCATTCTGGTCTGACCCTTTGCCTGTGTCAAACATGGCCCTTTGCTCTGGCGATTGAGGAAGAAGCTGCTCTGTGTGTGCAAGTGAGACTGTCTTACACAGGAGTACTCATGCTGTCTCTGCGATTTCAGCCCATCCATGCTCAGCCTGCGATCTGTGTTTGTATGCTACCGTCTGGAGGATTTTGCCCTATCTCCATTGAGCTGCGCGGGGTGGGCAGTGCTGTGCCGGCACTGGCACTGGCGTGGCGGCGGGATGCCGCCTGGAACTCAAATCTGTGTTTTCAGACCACCAAAGTCGATTTTTCCTTCCTGGCCGGAATCCCTGTACTATTAGAACTTATTTGGGCTGTCTATCTAGGGGTAAAAGTTTCTCTGTGGCAGGAAAACTGTGATGTTGGAGGTAGCTCAGCTTGGGCTCTGCTGCACTTCCACCATTTTCCCAGAACCTTCTTCTAAATTAATTAATTAATTTTAAAAATCACCTTTCAGGATCTGGCCAGGCTTATGTGAGAGGGTCACTCTTAAAAGCTGTGCTGTTTGGTCTCCTGAAAGGAAGAAAATGCTCACAATCAGCTTTACCAAATGTCTCTAATACCCACATTATGGAAGAAGAAGACAGGGTAGAGAATTAAGTTATCCATCATGTAAACACAGAACAAAATTCTCAGCTTTCAAAGCAACCAGACTAGAGAAAAGAAGATCAAAATGTGATTTGAAATTAAATGTATATTCTCAAAAATTAATAAAATTGAAGAGAGGAGTAGTGTGGGGAGGGATGGGGAAGAATGAGAAAAGGGGTGACATTGGTCAAGATTCATTACATTTATTCACTTTTTTATCAAATGCAACTTCTTTTACGATTACTTGAATAAAATAATATTATAACTTAAAAAGTAAAAATAAATTTAGAAAATGAGGTTCAAGCTGGATGCCAGTAGCTCATGCCTGTATTCCTCAGGAGACTAAAAATTGTGGATCTCAGTTTGAAGTCAACCAAGAAAAATTCTGTGAGACTCATATCTCCAATTAACCACCAAAAAAAAAAAAAAATCTGTATGTGGAGCTGTGGATCAATTCATAAAGCACTAGCCCTGAGCAAGAAAGCTCAGGGATAGCACTTGTCCAAGTACTAGGATACAAAAATATACAAAAGGAATACACCAAAATGTGACCCAAAGTCGTGTATACAAGACGTTTCCTGTCAAGGGCTTGAGGAGCCTGTCTGGCATCTTCTTTGCCCCTTATCATTATTCTTGAAAATTTCTCCAATGGTGGATCTATTTGGGTCTTTCTTTTTATTGCATTTTCAAGTGAAAAAATCTTCCTCAATTCAGAAAGGCATATTGCCTGTGAGAAGGAGCAGAAATGGGAAGGGAGGTGTTTGGAGGTCAGGAAGTCCTTGGGAGACATGGACAGTATGTTTTCTCAGCCAGGGATTTGCATTGGAACATCTCAAATCTTCACAACTGGAAGAGAAGGGGCTTTTAATGGAAGGGGAGAGTCTAGGGAGCCTGATGAGAGGGTTCTTAAGATACACTTAACTTTCACAACAGTTTATTGAATAATAGTTCTGTCTGTTCTATAATACTAAAAAGTTCTGCTTCAAAACTTGTCACAAACACTCTTAGAACACCTGACATGTTTCTATGTTACTATAAAATGTACTGGAGAGTCAGAGACAGAAAAGATTTGGTCCAGCCTTGAATAGGAGCAGCTACATGTCAGAGACAGTAGGTACATACTGACTAGGCACAAGTAGACTAGAGATGCCATCCAGGTGGAGGGGAAAAAAAAGATTATTAATTCCGTCTAATACAAGAGTTTTAAGAAAAATGCATCAGTATTCTCTAGGCCAACATAACTTTTAATAGAAACGTTCTTTTACTCATCATTGTATTCTATTTCATTGCAGTGCACACACACATACATACTCACTCTCAATTCTTCTTTATAATTTTATTATTATATAGTTGTACAAAAGGTTGCAATTCCTTAAGTCAGCTTATAAGTACAGTACATTTTGATCAACGTCATTTGTTCAATTTTTCTTCCCTATTATTATCCCTCTTAGCCCTATCCTCAACTCGTGTAGTTAATTTTCATATAAAAACATTGATTATAATGAATTAATTTGCTTACCCTTCACATTTTTATAACTGTAAGATTATAAGTACATGGTGAAATCCTTGGTGAACAGGATCAGATGGGTGGGGCTTGTGGGGCACTCTGCCCATGGTGGATATGCAGCTACCCCAGCACCAGTAGCTTCTGCATTTGGTGTAGTATTACCTATTTATTCATGCTTCTAAGGATATGCTTTCAGAAAATGCACTGTCTGTATTCTGATGTCACACACCTTGAAGGGATTAATGATGCACCCAACCACTTTCTATTTTGAACACAAGCATCCAGGCATGAAGAAGACATAGGGGATATCTTCAGTATAGAAAACATAACCCCTGCAAGCAAAGCTGAGTTGACTTTAGGACAGAGTGGTCCTTTGTGCTTTCTTAGGAAGCCGTTTAGAGGCTCATGTCATGCCCTGCGACGTCATTTTAACATAGGTTTTGATTCCTTGGGGCAGCAGAAATTCTGATAGATTGGGAAAGGCTTGTTCCAGAAGTCTGTTTCTTTGATCTATTCAGTCTCGGGACTTTTTGCATCATATTATCCTAGGTTATCTTTGATTTTGAAATGTCTCCTAATTGATATATTCCAGATTCAGTTTGATAGTTTCATTTTCTATAGTTGTATGGTTTTCAATTATCGGTTTCACAGTAATGTGGCTATGATATACAGACTTCCCTGAAATTGTCAGAGTCTCCCCACATCTTCGTCCTAGAGGAATGGCAAGTGACAGGGGCATGAACAATGGGCATATCAATATCACACAGTTCATTCCTAACATACAGGACTGTGTCAGAGCAGAGACAAAAATAGAATTGGGTACAAATAATCTTGTTTTTGTTTGTTTGTTTCCATAGTAAATAGTTTTGTGGGCTTGAAAAATACTTTGTACTTTCTTACCACTCAATGCATATGCTGAAATCTTAACTCCTCAGTATATCTATATAATCTATATTTTGTGTAAGGTAATACTTCATTCAAATGACATCATATGGTAGAATCCCTGATCCAAAAGGAATGATGTCTCTATCATCCATCTATATATGTATGTATGTATGTATGTATCTATCTATCTATCTATCTATCTATCTATCTATCTATCTATCTGTGATTCTACATCTACAATTTCTACCTCTCTCTTTTTATTACATCCTATAAAAGTAAAATGAGAAAACAGAATGAGATGTTAGCATTTACAAACTAGGAAAAGAGCTTTTTCTGAGAGGAAAATCCAAGTCAGGTGTCGTATTTCAGAACTGTAAGAAAATAAGTTCAGTTTGTTTAGCCACTCAATCCACTGAATGAACAAATATAAGACATTTAGAGTTAAAATTGTATACAAAGGAAAAATGGAAGCTTCCTAGTATCTATTAGCTGAACTTGTCATAGTAGGACATTATCAGAGGAAAGAAGTGTTCAGTGGTGGCTTTCATCACACACAGGTAGCAGATTTTGCTACACACAATCAGGAAATAAAATACATGTTAGGAGTGAATTTATCAAAAATCTTTTGATGAAGATCTTTAGGGAACTAATTTGATGTTTCTAAGAGAGGGAAAGAGACAATGAGGAAAAACTGGAAAACTGTATCTGCAGACAAATGAAGAACTCTGTTCAGTATAAGGCCAGCTTAGCAAGAAGTATCTGAGGAAACAATCAAATATGAAGGAAACTCTTCTCTTTAATGTCAACTCCTTGTACGAGGAGCTAGTTGGCAGTGTGTATCAGCACCAAAGACAGTAAAAGTAGTGGAGACAACAGCCACTAAATCAGTCCAAAATCCAAGGGGCAAACAAAATTGGTCAAGGGTTCATATAGAAGTAATACCAACAAAAAATATCAAAATGCAACTATCTATTTAGAGGTGCAGACCTCTATTTAGTTCCTATTGACTTAATCTGTTTGAATTTCTGTAACAAAATACCATAGGCTGGATGGCTTAAACAAAGAAAGCTTATCTCACATTTTAGGAGCTGGAAAGTTAAAAATCAAGGTGCTGGTGAGTTTGATGTCTGCAGAGGGCTCTCCATTTGGGCTGGCCACATTTTCTCTGACTGCTGACATAAAAGAGATGGGTGGGAGGAGGGATAGAAGAAGGGAGGAAGATAGAGAGAGGGACAGAAGGAGGAAAAGAGAAAAGGAAGGGAAGGAAAGAGAGAGAGACAGGAGACACAGGGAGGAGAGAGAGACACACACAGAGGGACAGAGAGAGACACAGAGAGAGGTGTTTGTTTTCCAGCATCTCTTTTTATAAAGACACCTGAGGGTATCTTATAGATTAGAATTTCACACTTGTGACTTCATTTAACATGGATAACTTCCTTGGAAATATACAGAACATTGGGGGCTAGGGACTAATGTATGAATTTGGGAGAGACAGGTAAATACAGCTGATAACCATTCATCATGTTTTACATGCTGTTCTCCTTGATAAAAACAGGAAAATGAATATGGTGTCCTTGACTTTATGGAGATTTTGAGGTTAAGTATATTTGATTCATTTCTATAATGTCAGCATCTCTCAGAGTACCTTACGACATTTCTGTACTGAATGATGCATTTTGAATCTAGTAGCAGAAGAAGGCATATATCTAGCACCTGTGGAAATGTGCCCCACCGAGTCCATGAAAATATTTTGTAGAGAAGTGGAATGGATTCGCCTCTTGGCCCAGGCAGAAAAAATGTATATCTCCAAAATAACCAAAAAAAGGCAGTACTGGGGGTATGTTTCAAGAGGTATAGAACCAACCTAGAGCAGGAAAGACAAGCAAGAATATGAAGCTATAAGTTTAAGCATGGGTACCACCCCTTCAAAAATGGCAGAATCTAAACCTATGGGATGGAGAATTAAATATTATGAGTAAGTTCACTTAAAAAGTATGAATGAGAATGGCTGGTTCCTTGTTAGTTTCCCTGTACAAAAGGGCATCATCAACTGTTAAGGCACATGAACTTAAAGGATCAGCATTTTTATTCCAGGTGCTGGTGGCTCATGCCTGTAATCCTAGCTACTCAGGAGGCTGAGATATGAGTATCACATTCAAAGCCAGCCCAGCTAGGAAAGTCTGTAAGGCTCTCTACTCTAATTAACCACCAGAAAACTGGAAGGTGTGCTTTAGCTCAAGTGCTGGAGCATTTGCCCTCCTTGAGTTGAAGAGCTCTGGTACAGCACCCAGGCCCAGAGCATTTCTTTCCTCTACAAAAACAGGTGCTGGTCCTTAGAAGTGTCTGTTTGTTGTAGAGCCAACAATGTCACAGGGAGCAGAGTAGTCACATTAGGGAGAGCTGACATCCTGAGAGTGCATTACTAATGATTTCTCATTAAACGTGGGTGGACGCCTGAGATATGACTGCAAGATTATTGTTCTTCACAGTTCTTCCTGAGATTCTGTACAGAGGCCACTTGTGATGTCTGTGTGAAAAGCAGGATTCTTTGAGAAGTAGTTCTCTGTGGAGCTGCCTTTCTGTTACTTTATTTCTTTTTTATTATTCATTTCTTTATTGTCAAAGTGATGTACAGAGGGGTTACAGTTTCATACATAAGGCAATGAGTACACTTCTTATCCAACTTGTTACCTGCTCCCTCATTTTTTCGCTGCTTCCCCACTCCCCACTTCCCTCCCCCACTCCCATGAGTTGTACAGTTGGTTTGCACCATGTAGTTTTGTATGTATTGCTGTTGCATTGGTTTGTCTTTTTATCCTTTGTCTCTCGATTTTGGTATTCCCTTTCCCTTCCCTAGTTCCAATACACACACACCAACACACACACACACACACACACACACACACACACACACACACACACACACTATCCAGGGTACTAAAATCAGTTACAGCAATATCAGGAGTAAAACCATGGGAAAGAAAGACAAAAGAAACAAGTATAATTTTATATGGTACATTGAAAATAACGACAATGATAAACCACTTTTTTTCTGTAACTTGGAGTTCATTTCATTTAGCATCATTTTTTTGTGTTCATATGTACATAGGTATTGAGCTATGGTGATCTTCTGCTAGGATTATCCTAGACATGTACTAATTATTCCTGATGAGAGAAACCATAGAATCTATGTTTCTTCGGGTCTGGCTCATTTCTTGACACCCTTCTGGGTCTTTTAACTTTGTAGTTTCCTGATTTAAACAACTCTCAACCAAATGTCTAAGAACTGGGCAACTATTTGATTTTTTAAGGAGGCTGGCTGCTTAGAACTGCAGTACAAGAATGAATCAGGATCATTATTATCTGCCCTGTGATGGTTCACTGTTTATTAAAAAATTTAAAGCATAGTTCATCTGTAAATTTGAGATAATTGTGTTGGTCAAGGGTCTCACTGCAGGGCTGTAGGGGATTAATCAGATCCTGTCTGGAGAAATCAGATGAAAGGTGTGGGATAAGTACAAAGCAGGGTTATTACCTACCACCAAAGAGCTGACTGGTTACGGAGCCACCTGTATTTATCTATTTAAAGATAGGTAGAGAAATTTGGGGATTGACTATTTAGTTTTTCTGACTACAACTATAATTAAAGGTTTAAGGATTAAGGAAATGTTTGGAAGTCTGTGTGAGAAAAGCTTTTCTCAGAGAAAAGAAATGTTTTTATTCTCCTTAAAGCACTTGACATGTAAATAGTTACATTTCCAAATGTGCATCAAATTTAGCAGAAGTCTCGAGTGCTTCATCAGCACTCTGAAGTTAAATTCCTTTTGTGCACAAAGGGGGTCTTGGGTGATCATAATTTTCCTTAATTTAAAATCATTAAAGATGAGTTTACTCTTTAATGAATACTTTGACTTTTTGATGCCTAGAAATGCTCGATCTGGAAATCAGGTCCCTTTTCCTAAAGCTACATTGTTTAGACAGTGAGCAGCTTTCAACCTAAATTATCAGGTTCCAGGTCCTGCCCCTTCTCCTCTTGAGTTCTTTGATGTCTCAGCTACGCAGTGCATTACTGGGGCTAATATAGTCATGGCCAAGCACAACTAGCCATTGGCTTATGACAGTTCTAACAGGCAACAGTGATTATGTAAGATCACAATGGAGCTGACAAATCCTTATTACATCCTTTTTACTACATTTTCTCCATGTTTCTATCCTTGTTATCTGCTCACAGTTTTCCCTAGAGTATTCAGTTGAGTTAACATGCTGTCAAAATATGCGCCCTAGGAGCAAGGGGCTTTATAGCAAATCTATGTGCAGTTATAGGCTCTACACTTTGTTGTTTGCACAGTAACAAAATCATCTAAACATGCATTCTTTGAAAAGAAGTTTTTTTATTTGCCTTATGATTATCTTTAAATATATGTACAAAGGAATTGCCACTTACAAAGCAGTTTATGAATAAAACATATCTTGATCAATATCACCCCTTCAATGTTCTTACCTATCCTTATCCAACCTATCCCTTGCCTCATGCTTTTTAAATTTCTAGGATATACATTCAATTCTTGATTGTATTATACCACTCTTTTCTTTTTCATTTGTTCACCCTTTTCCCCTTGACCCCACCCCACCCCTCTCACCTACCCACTTTGTGGTGTTTCAATTGTACTTGGACTTTACCTATATAAGAAATTACACTATTTGAAATTTATTTATAATGACCGATACTTCTAAGAATGTATCTCTGTCATTAAGGTACATATGACTATACTTTCAAATTGTGACTTTATGCCTTGCCCCATGTTTAGAACTCTGCATACAATAATTCTTTGTGATTATGTGATGGTGCATACAGATGTATATAGTGAAAACAAAAGTCTTTTCCGTAACGCAAGTCCCAGAATGTAATTAGAGACCTCAGCACTGAGACTAGTCAAATTTGAGTTATTGCCAACTGAAAATCAAGTAGAACACATGCTTTCAAAGTTAATAAAGTTTAGTGGAGTTTTTTTTAATTATTCCCTTTATTTTTGCTGTTGGTTTCTTGTTTTGTCTATTATGTTTGTGCTGATACTGAGGCTTGAATTCAGGGTATTACAATCTTTTGTTGTTTTAATCTTTAAGGTGTTGTATAAAGGAGGTATCATTTGACAAAGCAATGTACACTGCATCTTGATCCCTGTCACCTCCTTCAAAAATCTGCTCCTCTTTGACCCACCATTCTCCTTACATTTCTCAATTTTGTGCCATATACAATGAATTATTGTCCTCCCTACCCCTTTCATTGACTACTTTTCTCCCTTAGCTCCACCCTTGACAAGTATCTATTTCTTAGTGTTTATTTTGTTAGGCTTTGACTTAGTCTTTCTAAAACATCATACTATTTTATTTAAGCTCTCCATAGCATCTACTAGTATTCGATTAATTCATTTGGAACAACTTGCACACCACCCAGCATATTTACTTATAGATTTATAAGTACATTCTATCTACCACTAAGCAGTGAAAACATGTGGTCTTTGTTTTTCTGGTCTGGTTTACTTCACTTACTATAGTTATAATTCTTCCCAAGTCTTTTCATTACCTTACAAAAGTGATAATATCATTCTTTCTAGTAGATGAATAAAATTCCATTGTGTGTATATATACCACATTTTCTTGATCCATTTTCTGTTAAGGGGCATCTGGGATGATTCTATATTTTAGCTATGGTAAATACTGCTGTAATGAACATTTACTGTGGCCTTGTTTGTTTTCTATTAGATAGATGCCCAAGAGTTGAACTGGTGGATCATAGAGTAGTTATTTGTTTAAATTTTTTCTTAATAACTTCCACATTGCTTTTTAAAATAGTTGATCAGAATTATGTCATGGTAAAAGATCAGTCACATATCAGTGTCATTGTTTAAGACTTTCTGACAGCCTGAGTTGGGATGGTGCTTGATATTCATGTGTTCCTTATCACAAGTTGAATTTTAAAATGTCTTCATATTTATCACCTTATAACAACAAATATTTACAAGATACACAGTTCTAGAAGGGGTCACACATCTGAGATCGTCTAAACTGCATGCTTCTAGCTAAGATTTCCCAGGTGGTCAGATTCTTGTCCTGAGCTGCACTAAGCTGAAGGGCTCCATGATCTGCCTCCAAGCTCCCTCCTGTGGCTGCTGACAGGAGCTTTTGGGTCTTTGGCTTTTCAATAAGACTGCTCAGACAACTTGTCAGCTGCCTTCCCTCCAGAGAAACAGGACGAGGGCAGGAAGGAAGAGAGGGCAGAGAGAAATAGAAAAAGACATGGAGAGCTCTAAGACAGAAATGGAAGCTTTTTAAATATCTGAACTCAGAGGATACACCTAGTTCAATGTTGGGAGGGAAGAAACCACACCACACCAGGGTGTAGATACAGAAGGGGAGAGATTCTTACAGCACACTATGGAGATGTCCTTTCTTGGGGGGACCTCCTCAACTAAAGAAATTTATAGAAGAGTGTGAAATGCAGGAAATATGGAAGTCATCACAGAAACAGCTAGTTATTTCAGCAAAGTATCTCTGTGGAGTCCTACAGAAAGAAATGTACAATGTGAGAAAGCTATGATTTTCTGCTCTGTTTCACTCTTTTGTTTTATTAATATTTGTATTATCCCTATGTCATTGTACAAAGGCATTTCAATTCAACATGTATCATTTCGTGAGTACTATGTATCTTCATTAATATCAGCTCTTTCAACTTCTTCCCCATTTCTCCCAAAGCCACTTATCTCCTCAATGTATCTAGTTCCATTTTCACATACATACTGTATGTTTTTCAACCAGACACCGTTTTTCAAGTCCCACCTGCTTTCCTATTGGGAATATGTGAGAACCTCTGGAGATACTTTTAATTGGCAAGATGGAGAGTGCTAAGAGCATGAAGTGGTAAAATCCATTCTTGCTGTGAAACACCTCAAAATTCCAAGACAACTTTCATTACAAAGAAATACCTGTCTCATAACGTCAGTCATTTTCAGGTTGAAAAATAAAGTCTAATGTCTAAACTGAGGTCCAACTAAGAATTATATTTACATCAGAAAAGCAGAAAGGATTTAAAAACCAACGTTTGCAAAATTATAGTACATATGTATTTGAGGCATGGAGAGGAGCCCATGTATGACCAAGTAAATATAGGATAGGAATTTTACCTTTACAGAAGAATAGGTAATTTTAGTACTGTGGTAGGGTAAAAGGTAAATCCAAATTGATAATTCAAGATGTGGCAGTGTATTTTGTATAATAGAATTGAAATTAAAAACAACAAACACAACTTTTAGCTTCTGCCTATGAGAAGGGAAGGCTGTGGGTGAGGCAAGGTTTGTTCTATCATTAAGTCTTTCTAAACTATTGACATTTAAAATGCATTACTTTCATTTAAAAATTATTAAATGCTTGAAAGAAGCCATTGCTATAGTGTAATCAAAGTAGTATAGAGCATTGTGAATAGAAAATTATCTCTCCTCCCCAATAAGTATATAGAAATAACTAATGGATATTGATAATTTGAATGTAATAATTTCTATAAATGGAGTCCTATTACTGAATTTTTTTAAAGTATAGAAGAATAAATAAGTGGAACACAATAGGAAAAATTCATGCTTAACAGATAAGCATCTTCCCTTTAGGTAATTCAAGCTGAGGCAACAAGACGGTCTTGTCAATGGATCTGCTTTAGGTCTTAATTTTCATGAGCTTCCTAAAGCACGGCCACCATACCCCTCTCTGACAAGCTCATAACTACTCCTCAGTCTCATAAGAAGTCCTTATCCTGAGCTGCTTTCTAACTTGGATTAACTTGGGCAGTCTGTCCTTTCTAGATGAAAGATATCTCTTTATTGGATCATGTCATAGACTTTCATGACTTTAGCAACTCATTATTTGTGGATGAAATGCAGATCCACATGTCTACATGAGTAGGACTTCTTAACTTATAATTGTTCCAGCTCCCAAGAGGTCAACTTTCCTAGTCTGTCTTCTAGTCCCTGAACTCAGCATATCCCCAAATGTCCTGAGATTCCACAGGAGGCCACAACTTGTTAAGATGTGACTTACGTGAGTTTCTCCTTTTTAAGAAAATTCACCCAAATGTCCAAGTTCATCCATTACCTAATTGTTTAATTCTACTGTTTCTTTTCTCTTTTTTTTTTACTTTTTTTAAACTAAACTTTTCTCTTTATTGTCAAAGTGTGGCACAGAGGGGGTTACAGATTCATATGTAAGGCAGTGAGTACATTTCTTGTTCAACTTGTTAACTCCTCACTCATATTCCCCCTATCTCCACTCTCCCCATTTTCTTCACCCCCAAGGTGTACAGTTGATTTACACCAAATAGTTTTTTAAGGATTGCTTTTGGTATTGTTTATCTTTTTGTCCTTTGTTTCTCAATTTTGTTATCCCCTTTCCCTTGCCCAGTTCTAATACCTGTATGAGCAGTATCCAGAGTACTCACATGAGATAGAGTGGTAGCAGGGGTACAACCATAGGAAGGGAATACAAGAGAAACAAAACTAAACAAAACAATCAAACGAAAAACAGACAAGGAAAAATAATAAAAAATACAAAAGGTACAATTTCAAATAGGATGATGATAGAAGTTACAACAGTGATATAACTCTTGTCTCCATAACGTGGAGTTCATTTCACTTGGCATCATCATATGTGATCATATGGGTGCAGCTATTGGGGTATTTTGATCTTCTACCATGACTTGCCTAATCCTGTACTAGCTTTTCCCTATGAGGGACACCATAGGGTTTATGTTTCTTTGGGTCTGGCTCACTTCACTTAGTATAAGTTTTTTCCAAGTCCTTCCATTTCCTTACGAATGTTGCAATCCTTCTGGTGGAGGCATAAAATTCCATTGTGTATATGTACCACATTTTCCTGATCCACTCATCTACTGAGGGGCATCTAGGTTGGTTCCTTGTTTTAGCAAGGCCGGGTTGTGCTGTGATGAGCATAGTTGTGCTGGTGGCTTTAGTGTGGTCTTGCTTGTAGTCTTCTGGGTCGATGTCCAAAAGTGCAGCTGCTGGGTCATAGGGGAGCTCTATGTTTAGCCTGCTTAGAAAACTCCACATTGCTTTCCAGAGGGGTTGAACAACTTTGCATTCCCACCAACAGTGTAGTAGGGTTCCCTTTTAGCAACATCCACTCCAGCATTTCTTAGTGTTGGATTTCATGATAATGGATGTTCTTACTGGGGTGAGGTAGAATCTCAATGTGGTTTTGAACTGCATTTATTTTATAGCCAGTGATGTAGACCACTTTTTCACGTGGCTCTTGGCCATTCTCATTTCCTCTTCAGAGAAGTTTCTTTTTAGGTTTTTAACCCATTTGTTGAGAGGGCTGTTAGTTCTTTCATTGTTTGTTTTGGAGTAATTTAATTTTTTGAGTTCTGTATATATTTTAGGTATCAGGCCTTTGTCCATTTTGTGGCCAGTAAAGATCTATTCCCACTCTGTGGGCTTTCTGTTTATCTTGGAAGCTATGTCCTTTGCGCTGCAGAAGCTCTGCAGTTTGCTACAGTCCCACTTGTCCAATTTTTTTTTTTGATTTGTTGCATTTCTGGGCCTCTTCTGAGGAAGTTTCTTCTAGTGCCGAGGAGTCCAAGAGTTTCTTCTATTCCTTCTTGTAGTGTTTTTAGGGTATCTGATTTTATTTCTAGGTCTTTGGTCCATTTGGAATTGATTTTGGTGCAGGGTGCTAAATAGGGATCTAGGTTTAGTTTGTTACAGGTGTTGACCCAGTTTTGCCAGCACCACTTGTTGAAGAGGCTATCTTTGTTCCAACCTATATTTTTAGCTCCCTTGTCAAAGATTCTGTATCCGTAGTTCTGTGAGTTCATTTCTGGATCTTCAGTTCTGTTCCATTGGTCCTCGGGTCTGTTCTTGTACCAGTATCAAGCTGTGTTTGTTATTATAGCCTTCTAAAACCAAAGTTTGGTATTGATATTCCTCCTGCACTGTTCTTTCTACTTAGGATTGTTTTTGCTATTTTTTTTATTGTTCCATATGAATTTCTGATTTGCTTCCTCTATTTCATTAAAAAATGGTGTTGGAATATTGATGGGTATTGCATTGAATTTGTAGATACCTTTTGGTTATATTGCCATTTTAACTATGTGAATCTTCCCAAACCAAGAGAATGGGAGGATTTTCCATTTCTTGAGTTCTGCCTTAACTTCCTTTTTCAGGTTTTTAAAGTCCTCATTATAGAGTTCTTTCACTTCTTTGGTTAAAGTTATTCCTAGGTATTTGGTTTCTTGAGGCTATTGCAAAATGTGTTGCTTTCCTGATTTCAGGCACACTCTTCTGGTTGTTGGTCTGTATAAAGCCATTGATTTTTGAGGATTTATTTTATATCCTGCTACTTTGCCAAAGTTTTGGATCACCTCTAGTAGCTTGCGAGTAGAGTCTATAGGGTTCTTTAGTTATAACATCATGTCATCTGCAAAAAGAGTAAGTTTCACTTTATCTTTTCCTATTTGGATCCCCTTTATGTTCTCTTCTTGCCTAATTGCTCTGGCTAGGAATTCCAGTACTATGTCGAAGAGGAGAGGAGAGAGCATACTTCCTTGTCTTGCTCCTGATTTTAAATGGAATGCCTTTAGCTTTTCACTGGTTAGTATTATGCCCACTGTTGTTTTGTCATAGAGAGCCTTTATTATATTCAGGTATGTTCCCTGGAATCCCAGTTTTTCCAGGGCTTTTATCATAAATAGGTGCTGGATTTTGTTGAATGCCTTTTCTGCATCTAGGGATATAACCATGTGATTCTTTGTCTTGTTCCTGTTGATGCGGTGGATTCCATTAATTGAATTGTGTATATTGAACCAACTTTGCATACCTAGAATGAATCCAGTTTGATAATAGTGTATGATATTTTTTTAATGACTTGTTGCCGTCAGTTGGCCAGAATTTTGTTGAGAAGCTTTGCATTGATGATCCTCAAGGAAATGGGTCTGTAGTTCTCTTTCCTTGATGGGTCCCTGTCTGATTTGGAGATTATTATTATTATACTAGCATGGTAGAATGTGTTTTGTAGTGAAGTTTTACTCTATATTTTATTGAAGCATTTGAGGATTGTTGATGTGAAATCTGTTTTGAAGACTTTGTAGAATTCCATTGTAAATCCATCTGGACCTGGGCTTTTCTTGAAAGGGAGATCATTTATTGCAGTTTCAATTTCATTGCTTGATATGGATCTGTTCATTAGATTTAAATCTTCTTTGTTGCGTTTGGGCATATCAATTTTGGTTAGGAATTTTTCCATTTCTTCCATGTTCTCGAATTCGTTGGCATACAGGTTTGCAAAATAGTCACTTATTATATTCTGGATCATTGTTGTTTCTGTGGTGATGTTATCTGTTTCATCTCTGATCTTGTTTATTTTGGTGTGCTGTCTTCGTTTTTTGGTCAGATTTGCTAGGGGTCTGTATATCTTGTTAATTTTTTCAATGAACCAACTCTTCACTTTGTTGATACTCTCTATGTTTTTGCTTTTGTTTTGGATTCTAAATCATTTAATTTTGATTGATTTTAGTTATTTGCTTGTGCCTATTGGCTTGTGGTTTGGCTTGTTGTTTTATTTCAGGGAGCATAAGGAATTGAGATTTCTCCAATTGGTTGGTGTAGGCACTCAGGGCTATAAATTTTCCTCTGAGTACTGTCTTTGCTGTGTCCCAGAGGAGCTATTAATTTGTGTGTTAGTCTTGGTTTAATTCCATAAACATTTGAAATTCTGTTCTGATTTCCTCGATGATCCACTGGTGGTTCAGCAATGTGCTGTTGAGTCTCCATGAGTTGTGAGGGTTTCTTTGATGGCCTTTGGCATTGAGCTGTAGTTTTCTCCCATTGTGGTCTGACAGAATGCAAGGAATATTTCAATGTTTCTGAATTTGTGCAGGTTTGCTTTGTGCCCTAACATGTTATCTACTTTGGAGAATGTTCCGTGTGCTGCTGAGAAGACTGTATATTCTGCTGTTGCTGGATGGAACATTCTGTAGATGTCAGTTAAGTCTAGATGGTCTAGGCAGTTGTTTAGTTCTGAGGTTTCTTTGCTCAGTTTTGGCATGTTAATCTGTCCAGGGATGAGAGTGGTGTGTTAAAGTCTATGAAAACCAATGTGTTTGGGTCTATGACACTTTTAGAGTCAGTAGTGATTGTTTGATGAAGTTGAAAGCTCCTGTATTTGGTGTGTAGTTGTTTAAGATGGTTATGTCCTCTTGTAGAAGAGATCCCTTTATTAGTATGTAGTATCCTTCTTTGTCTCTTCTTACTTTACTGTTTTTACTTTGATGTCACTTTTATGTGATACTAGGATTGCCACTCCAGCCTGCTTATGGGGACCATTTGCTTGATAGATTTTATTCCAGCCTTTCACTTCTAGAATATGTTTTATCTTGCTGGCAAGGTGCGCCTCTTGGAAGCAGCAGAAAGATTGATCTTGTTTATGATCCAACTTGTCAATCTATGTTGTTTAATTGGAGAGTTAAGTCCATTAATATTGAGAGTTAGGATTGAGAGGTGCTTGCTGGTTCCTTTCATTATACCTATCGTTGTAGGGTCTGTGCCTTCCTTTTTTTGCTCTACTAATCTGGGGATTTATTTATGGATGTTTTCCCTGTCTAGATCGTGGTATTGGTGGTTTTCAATATGGAGGGCATCTTTGAGGATATTCTGTAGTGCTGGTTTGGTGGATATATATTGGTTCAATTTTTCCTTGTAATGGAAGACTTTTATTTTACCTTTGGCTATGAATGAGAGTTTAGCTATATACAAAATTCTTGGTTGATAGTTATTTTTCTTAAGGATGTGGCAAACATCATTCCAGGCTCTTCTTGTTTTCATGGACTCTGCTGAGAAATCTGGGGTAATTCTGATTCGTTTTCCTTTATGTGTGATTGTTCTCTTTTCTCTAGTGACTTCATGAATTCTTTCTTTGGCCTCTGTTGATTCTGTTTTGATTACAATGTGTCGATGGGAGATCCTGTTCTGTTTTGATGACAATGTTTTCTGGGAAGATATGGTCTGTTTGGAGTTGTAAATGCTTTTTTAATCTGGATGGGCCTATCCTACTGGATGATTGAGAAGTTCTCTGTTAATATTCTGTTAAATAAGTTGCCTATTCCATTACTTCTTTTTCTGGGTTTTATTCAATACCTATTAGCCTTATACTGGGCTTCCTGACAGTATCTTGAAGCTCTTGAAGTGATGTCTTGCTTTTTTGATTGATTTTATATATATTTTTCTTTTTCCATAAAGTCTAGGCTGTCCTCTATTCATGGGATTCAATCTTCTGCTTCATCCAGTCTTTTCCCTAAACTTACAGCTTGGTTTCTTGTCTCCCTACCTTCTGATTGATCTTTCTTGATGGCTTCCATATCTCTGATGTAATTCTGTCTTAGGTCCTGTGTGGGCTTCTTTACTTCATTAATTTTGTTCTGGGAGCTGTCTCTAATCCTTTTTAGCTGAGTGGCTATCTTTTTATGGGACTCTTTTACTTTATGTTGGAATTTGCATATCATTCTGTTTGTGGAGGCCATGAAGTCCTCTATTATCTTATGATTGGATTCATCGCGTTCATGAATTATTCTTTGGTTCACCTCATCACGCTCTTGGATACTTGTCTGGAGAGACTCAAACTTTTCATTTATCATTTTTATCAGTATAGTTGGAGAGCATTTTGAGGGCTCTCCTGTATGGTTTCAATTGAATGCTCTGTTTCATGTTTGTTTTGAGTGGGTGATGCGATTCCCGGTCTTGCCATACTTTTTGTGTTTCTTCTGCCCATTTAGATTTAGAATGCTAATCTGCTAGGCTCCTTTGGCACTGTTTAGGATATGAACTAAGCCTACCAAGTCCTGTTGTGATATTCTTATAGGTACACAATCCTAGACAGGTAAGTTCCTTCTCCTTTTATGCCTATAGCAGCAGATTTAGTGTCTCCACTAATTTCCCTTTGGAAATAAAAACCAACCCTGAGCCTTGTATTCAGTGGCTGGTTTGTATACCATTACAATCCTGTTCTTATTTCTTTTTGTGTTAATAAAATTGCTCTAAGAACCCTTTTGACTCACTCAGATTATCCGCAGATTCCTATTATCTTGCATGCCATTAAACTGGGCTCAGTGGAAATTGGAGGTCCTTGGTGATGGTGATTGTGTGGTTCTCTGAGGATTGTGGGTAGAAGTTGTGTGCCCTCAGGGATTCGGAGACTGTGGTCAGCCTGGGAAATAAGTCTGTTGCTCCCAAGGCATTGGCGGCAGCAGCATTCTACCTCAGAGGCAGTGGGGCCTGTGGCACCTCGGGGCTGCCTAGGGCAGGTGGAGGGCAGGAAGCTCTGGATGGAAACCCGGAGGTGCCTATGGGCAGGCCCTGAGGGTGAACCCTGAAATGGCTGTGACAGCCCCAGGCAGGAGCCACAAACTGCCTACAGGGGGCCATGGGTGGGAGCCATGAGCTGACAGCAATGGCCCTGGGTGAGGGCCCTGAAATGACTGTGGTGGGCACCGAACTGCCTACAGTGGTCCCCGGGCAGTAGCCCCAACCTGTGTGCGCAGACCCCAGGCTGGAGCTCTGAACTGGCTGTGGTGAGCCCCAAGCGGGAGCCCCGAAGTGCCTTTGGCGGGCCCCTGGCAGGAGCCCTGAACTGCCTGCAGCAGGCCCTGGGCCAGAGGCCCGAGCTGGCTGCAGTGGGCCTTGGGTTGAAACTGTGAACTGGCTGTTGCATGCCCTGGGCAGGAACCCAGAGATGCCTGGGGCAGTCCCTGGCCGGGAGCACTGAATGGTTACAGTGGGTCCCAGGTAGAAACCCCGAACTGGCTGTGGCAGGCCCCAGGCAGGAGCCCTGAACTGCCTACAGCGGGCCACAGGTGGAAGCCCCAAGCTGGCTGCAGTGGGCACCTGGTAGGAGGCCCGAGATGGCCGTGGTGGTCCCTGGGCAGGAACTTTGAACTGCCTATGATGAGCCCCTGGTGGGATCCTGTGGCTGCTGAAGGTGCATGGCTGGCTCTGGCTGCAAAGATGGAGTTGCCTTTGGGAAAGTTCTGCCCACCTGAGTGGCTCTGTCTTCTCCTGGGTAGAGCTGGCTGTGTCATTTGCTGGGGTTTGTGGATAGAGGCTGGGTGTCCCCAGTCACTGGTGGACAATGTTTGGCCTGGAAAACCAGTTTGTTACTGCTTTGGCAGCAGTTGGAGTGATGGGGACCTGGAGGCATGCCTCTTGTTGTGTTTACTGGTGCTGAGGGGGCACTAGCCCCTCAGGAGGTTCCTGTTTGGGTGGGGAGTGCTTCCCCTGGGCGGATCTGGGACTCACTGCTCCTGCACTTTCACCCTTTTCAAAGATGGCCTCTTTGCCCTTACTTTCCCCTGGCATGCCTTATTTCTGGTATGCTCCAGTTGTCAATGCCAGAGACAAAGATGGAGGTTCACTATGGTTTGTGGGGAGGGGGGGCTATTTTTCAAATGGTGTTCTGTAGGTGCAGACTCAAGCAAGACTGTCTTTTGTGGAGTGCCCACACTTCCTCTCGTTCTTCGGACCTTGTACACTCTGCTTGTGGAATTCGTCTGTCTGCTGCCCATCTGATATATTTCTGTCCTCATCGCTGGTGCATGCTGCAGGTGGGCATGAATTTGGTTCTGCCATGTAAGCGCTGGGCTGACAGTGGCACAGCCACCTGAGGCTGAAATCTGGATTCTTGGATCTGCTGTCTAGTTTTTTCCTCCCTGGCTCAAATCTCTACACTGTTATACCTTCCTTGGGCTAGCTTTCTAGAGTTAGAAGTTTCCCTATGGAAGAAAAATTGGGTTCTTGGAGAGATAGCTTAGATAGGGCTCTGCTTCTCCTCCACCATCTTCTTCCCTCTCATAATTCTTCTGTTTCTGTATTACACTATGTTGAAAATACTACCTTGCCAGGTACTGGTGGCTCAAGCCTATAATCCTTACTTACTTAGGAGTCTGAAATCTGAGGATAGAGTGTAAAGCTAACCCAAGTAGGAATGTCCATGAGACTCTAATCTCCAATTAGTCAACAAAACAATAAAAGTAGGACTGCAGCTCAAGTGGTAGAGCACCAGCCTTGAGCAAAAGAGATACAACACTCAAGCCTTGAGTTCAGGCCCCACTACTGGTGTATACACACAGACATACATACACACACACACACACACGTGCATGCATCCACACACATGCACACACCATACACACACAGGTGCTTCTCTTTTTTAATATGTTTATTCAACCATCTTCCTTACATATTTATTCTACTCTTTATATTTCTTTGGCTATATTTTCTCTGACTACCTGGTGTATAGAACTGAATTATTGTCACCCTGTCCAAACGTTTTCCCAGTCTTTGCTCATGTAACTTTGTGATTGATTCTCTATTCCGACCAAGGTGATCTTCTAAATTTTTTAATTCATCCATGTCACTTCTTTTTGCATGGCTCTCCATTGCCCTCAGACTCATTTTGAAAGTCTTCTCACTCCTCAGATTCTTGCTTTCCTATGAAGTTTAACTTACTATTCTCACACCCACCTATACCATCTACCTTATTAAGCTGTGCTTCTATAATTAAAAGCAGTTCTGTTCTTCTTCTGCATCTTTGTATATTGAGTCACCTTTGTCTCAAATGTTCTTGCCTGTCTCACTTATTTCATAATGACATGCTCTTCCTTCTTCAAGTTCTAGTAGAATAAGACTAAGAACATTCATAAGATGTCCAAAAGATTGCACTAATACCCTCAGAAAGGAACATTAAAAAGTGGTTATGGTTACCACTAACAGATACCCACCTAGAGGACACTAATCTCAGAACTAGAGCCTGAGCATCAAATGGGTCATGGTGTTTACACATGATTCACACTCACAATTGTAGCAACTTTTCCTCTTGGACTTTCTTAAAAGCTTTATAAGCAATATAAAATATTGTCAAGCAAATGATCCTTCTTACAAGCATATTTTCATGTTTAATCTTCAGAAGTTTTCACTACCATGTCTTTGTAGCATATTAAACCACACTTAACAATGAAGGAGCAGATATTAAATTGCATAATAACCTTACTCAAAAACATGAAGCCATATAATAAAATGAGAAAAATCCTTATACATTGTTTGAGCATAAAAGCTAAGAGACAGTGCTTTGCTGTTTGTTGAAAAGGGACTTCAGGTGTCAACTACACTCAAGTTTCTGTGTTCTGTTCAGACTATAGATATGAAGGTACCCTAGTTTCTGCCTGCCATATTTCTAGTTATAATAATAAAAGCAGATTTCTGTCATTCTTGTATTTGTAATTTGATAGGTATTTGTCCTTTCTGTATATCTTAGCAATCTGAGGATAACTATGTCATAAGAGAGGCAATTTAGCAGGCGATCATGGCTCATACTTGTAATTATAGCTACTCATAGATGGAGATTTGAGGACTGTGGTTCAAAGAACATCTGGGAACGAAAATCTGTGAGACTCTTATCTTCAATTCAACAACAAAAACACAGAAATGGAGCTATGGCTTAAGTTGTAGAGTGCCAGACTTGAGGGAAAAAGCTAAAAAACAATGTCATGCCCTGAGTTCAAGTCCTAGTACCACACACACACACACACACACACACACACACACACACACAATTAAAATGAGATAAAAATACTGCCTGTAAAAAGAGACACAAAGAGAAGATAGTAAATGTAAGCAGGTAAATAGCTCAATAAAGATAATATTGTTAGCTTTGGGATGCCTACACTTCATTGCTTGCTTTCAACCTCCAAAAAGGCAGATGAGATTACAAGGAAAGTGGCTGAGAGTTCTTTCAAATGAAAACACAATAAAAATCAAAGCCATGCACGTAACTCCCCTTTGAAGTCTGGTGTCCCAACTCTCTGTAGCAATAAGCAAGTAAGCTTGGGTGTCCTATAACATAGGCCACCGACATTTGTGAAGCTTTTCAAAAAATTAGCAATGAAAGACTAAATCCATGCAAGGTGGAAGATAAATTAGCACATAGCCGAAGGTAGTGAAGAAATAAACACTGGTTTTGTAGCTGAAATACTTTTGATAAAGTAGTAATCCTCTGTAATCTCTCTATAGCTTTAAATAAGAGCCAGTCTTTGTGCTGCCAGTTTAATTATGTTGGATGCCCTTGTCTGACAAATATATTTAGTGAGTCTGGAATATCATTTTGTGCTGAAAGCTGAAGAGCCTTTGTCATACTGAAGACAGGCAAAGACAATAAATCAAGGACAAAGTGAAAAGGAATTAGAAATGGGCTATTGGAAACATTTCCCCAGAGCAAGCAAGTTTTCTTTTCATGCCAGCAGGTGCAGTGCGTCAGCTATGACCTCCTGTTACATGCCCATGCTGTAAGGATATTGACTTACAACCACATTGCACCCTGGCTGGCATGGCTCCAATGTGCTTAGGATGTGTCAATGGGAAATACATTCTGGAAATAGCATCATGAAAATGGACCACCACCAACATCCTGCCCCACCCCCCTCATTCCCTGCTGCCTTTTGTGATGTTCTCATTTCCTCTCATTCTTCCAAGAAAATTGTCCTGAGATGACAAGGAATTTAAAATTACAAAGCTAGAACTCATGATTGGCACCATCTATATTTACCAGGTTGGTTATTGTCAAGAAGAGATTACTGAGAACAAATGTAGAGTTGTTTATAGAATGCTTGCTTTACCTGTAGCAACATAAATGAATACAAATAATGTCAGCAAACAGAGAACGGAGTTCATGGATCATATTTCTAGCACCAACAAATACTTTTTCAAGAACAGAGCAATGTAACACATAGGAGTCTAAACAGAGTTTAGCTGGGTCCTTGTGGGGCCAAAGGCTAAAATTAAGGCATCAGTTAGACTTGTGTTGCAAGTTTGTTAAAAGTTGTCTACAGGTATCAGCCACATTCAAGATTCTGCATTTTTTCTATTCAGGTAAACATGAATGCTATCCTAGGTTCTTTCTGTCATATTTCTTGTTTCTCATCGTCATTAAAACTAAGTACTATTACACATTCAGGGAAATTTCATTCTCCAAGACCTTCAAAAAATAAAATAAAAAGGATACAAATAGGATAGAGAAACTTACAGAAACAAGAAAGCAAAAATTATAGTCATCAGGTAACACAGGCAAGACAATAACTAGTGTCTTCTGCCTGTATTCTACATACTCAGGAGGCTGAGCACTGAGAATCTTAGTTTGAAGCAAGCCCAAGTAATGAAGCCCATGAGCCTCTTATCTCCAACCAACTAGCAGAAAGACAGGAATAGAGGTATTTTTTTCAAGTAATAGAGCCCCATCCTTGAGGAAAAAAGTCAAATGAGGGCATGAGGCCCGGAGGTCAAGCCCTAGAACAGACATCAAAAATAAATTAATATGAAAAAAATTTAAAAAAGAAGAAGAAAAGGAAGGGAAGGGATACAGACAAAAACTAAAGAAGCAAAGCAGGGAAGTATGCAATCTCCAGGCTCTGCTGCCACTAGTAACTCTCCTCAGTGTTTCATGCTTACTACTTGCCTCTTCCCTGAAATTTCTTCTCCTGGTTTCCATACTTTTCCTACATGGGCTCTGACTTCCAGGCTTCAACCTGGTGGGCCTAATTTTGTATTAGGAGCTTTTACTGCTTGTTTAGTGCCTGTCATGACTCAGCCATTTATTCCAACTCTTCGAACCTACTCTAGGACTGGTTTTAACTAAGGCTTCACCCTCAGATGACCTCTTGTAACCTTGGACTTTGCTACCCATCACTACTAATAGAGGATCTAACAACCCTAGCCCAGTTGTAGCTTCTAAAATCATTTTTGATGTGCATTTATAGGGGTTGGATTTAACAGGGCTATCCTAAAGTCCTATTTTTCCATTGAGATCCTTTACCTCCTTTCACTATAAGTTTCTCCTAATTAATATTTCACTTCAAACTTTGAGCCTAATACCATGGATAATTTTGGCCAGTTATTAAACAATAGAAATATATCTTCTCCAATGGGATAAATGCTTTGCCATGGGTTGTTCATGGCAAAACAGTCTACCATGAGCCTCCTCCGAAGTAGTCTTAGCATTGTCAGTTTCAAAATACATTTCTGCATCCAATAGTCATTTTGTCTTTTCTCTAAGTACTGTAAAAATGAGGCTGTGACAATAAAATGAGAGAAACAATTCAACATCTGAAATGATTTCCAGGCCAACTCAGAATCATTTCACTCCAAGTCTGTGATGGTTGTGAAGCAATGAAGATATTTGCTGACTCACTAGAGACATTTCCTAAAAGCCTTGGCTTACAGAAGTAAACTGTTGTGGATATTTTGTTTGGCCGGATATGTTTTGCCTGCTGAAAGACATTTTAAATAAAGAAATTACATCTCAGAAACAAAAGTACAAGCATTTCGGGGCCAACATCAGTAAGATGGCATTTAGGAACAAGACAACAATTACCTGTCTCCAACTGCATCTATGTGTGATCAACACTTGTGAGGGAATGTAGGGAAATGAAGGTACATAAAGCTATTCAAAAAGTCCATACTCTAACTGAATGTAAAGAACACGAAGAAAGCACATTTGATCCTAAAGGCCATGATTAGGTTGACAATTTATTACTGAAACAGAAACACTTCTGAGATTTCTGGAAGTGATCTTTATAATTTTACCCTACAGGGGCTGGGAATATGGCCTAGTGGCCAGAGTGCTTGCCTCATATACATGAAGCCCTGGGTTTGATTCCTCAGCACCACATATATAGAAAACAGCCAGAAGTGGCACTGTGGCTCAAGTGGCAGAGTGCTAGCTTTGAGCAAAAAGAAGCCAGGGACCATGCTCAGGCCCTGAGTTCAAGCCCCAGGAATGGAAAAATAATATTATTAATAATAATAATAATTTTACCCTACAACACTTACAACATGAGGCTTTTCCTGGCACATTGGCTGTACAGGCACCCTAGCTAAGAATAATCATAGCACAGATACAGGGTTAGACCCAATGTCTTTTTGGAGGATTATTCTGGGAAAGCTACAAAAGACAACAGATCTAGTGCTAAAGGACTAATATGCTTTCTTGTCCTATTGATCTTCAGAAGCCACTCATTATATATTTATGAACTGTTGTCTTGGGTGTTGGGATTTATTCTAAGGATGATTCATGACCAAATGTTTAGTCTCCTTGAATCACCAGCCAAATGTGTTACTGTAAAAAGGCCCTTACTGGGCTGGGAATATGGCCTAGTGGCAAGAGTGCTTGTCTCGTATACATGAATCCCTGGGTTCAATTCCTCAACACCACATATATAGAAAAAGCCAGAATTGGCACTGTGGCTCCAGTGGCACTGTGCTAGCCTTGATTCTCACATGGGCCAGATGTTGAGTGACAGTTCTGATGTTCTTTTAGACAAATGACCATGCCCTTTCCCAGAGCCATCTGGGAGCCATCATTCCTTTTGCCAAATTTGTGTTATTTTCAATTTTCTTGCAAAAATGACAGAAACAGTTTGTTGTTCATTCCCCTGCTGCATTTACAAACAGGAAGTCTCGAGTTTGCTGGCAGGTGCTGGCTGTTTGAGAGAAAAAAAGCAAAACTGTGATGACACAGTTTGCTGGAATGTTGTATCCAACATTACTTAGAAGCCTACTCTGAAGAGGGTCCAAGGCAGAACAGTGATGGAGGGATTACCAGCTATCCTGGCATGACAGTTCCCATTCTGAGACCACACTGGTTGTAGCTATAAAAAGGGCATGCTTAGTAGACCTGCCTAGGATGGTAGAGGTGAGAGCACAGGATTCACTTACTCTCCCACCAGCCTCACCCTGACCTGACAGCATGTAAACAGGGTCTTCACACAAGAAAAAGTCCTCACACTTCATCTACCAACTTATTAATCCTGTAGTTGTCATTACCACTAGATTTCATGTAGTTTTTTCAGTCTCATAAGCAAAACAAAAAACGAATTTCAATTTGTGTGATACTTGCTTTCCCCAAAATAATACACTCCTATTCATTTTACAAGTATTTTAGCCACTCATACTTAAGTATTGCAACAAATGGCAAAATACCACTAAGGAGACAATGAATGGCAGAGTCTGAGGCTAATAATAATTATAATTATATCATATAATAATAATTATTATACCATACATATTGAGAGCTTTTAGTAAGCAACTACATACTTTGCTAAGATGTATTTATTGTCTTTATTGTTTGTTTCACCTCAAGCATATAAAATATATGCCCTCCAATAATTAATGTATATAGAAAATTTATGTATGCATGTATTAATTTAGTTATTCGTTGTACTTTTAGGGATTGAAGTCTGGGACTCATGCATGCTAAGGAACTCCTTTACCACTTAGGCCACATCCCAGCCTTCATGGGTTTAGTTTGTTTCTCAAATAAAGTCTGGCCATTAACTTTGCTTGAACTCTGTTTCCTAAATGGCTGTGAGAGCAAGCATGTGCTAGGATGCCTGACTTAGAAAATGTATATACTTTAAAGTAGCTGGGCAATAGTAGCTCATGCCTACAATACTACTCAGTAAGTGAGTCTAGAGGATCATCAGTTTGAAGCTAACCTGAGCAAAAAAGTTCAATAACTAGCAAAAGGCTAGCCTGAAGGCATGAATCAGGATATGCTACCTAGCAAGAAATCCAATCAAGCAAGTGTGAGACTCTGAGTTCAAACCAAAGACAGGTCAAAACTACTAATAACAAAGAAAACAACAAAAAGGAAAGCAGAAATGTATTCGCCTACAATAGGACTAAACATTTATAATTTTCTTATCTTTAAAGCATGCTTGTTTTAAGCAATAGAAATGTTAGCACTGAGAATGTTCTTTTGCAATTGTTTAACCTCCAAGATTATTCGGTCTGCTTTTCTCCTAGAAAAGCACTACAGGTAATAGACCAAAGCTATAAGAGCCATAAAAAAATTATAGAAGCCTTAGAAATCTTTCCTTCATTGAATGGCCCTCAGATTGTGGGCCAATGAGTGCATATCACAAAGCATGCTTGGCATCATGCTTTCAAGGAGAGAAATGAAAATATCACCAAGACCATTCTCACTCTGCTCCAAACCCCTTCCTGATCAGAACAGCTTTTAAGATGGAAAGCCCTTTGAGGGAAGTTAGTTTTCTTTAGACTCAGACATGGCTACAGTTCCTGTTCCCAGGTCTTCCTTATTCAGAGATCTAGGAAAAGAAGAAATGCACTTCTGGCAGAGGGTATACAAGTATAAGGAAATGATCTCCAGAAAGCTAGAGACCTCAAGCAGAGAATGTAGGAACCCTGGAAATAGAGCCACATACTTGGCATCTGTTGGAATTTTCTATGGACAAAATCTGTAACTTCTCTTTGTTCTCCTTCTCCTTCTCTGTCTCTTCCTTCTGTTCCTTTTCCTCCTCCTTTGCCACACACTTGGCATCTGTGGAAATTTTCTGGATAAGAAACATAACGTTCTTCTCTTTCTGTCCTCCTCCTCCTCCTCCTCCTCCTCCTCCTCCTCCCCCTCCCCCTCCTCCTCCTCCTCCCCCTCCCCCTCCCCTCCCCCTCCCCCTCTCCTCTTCCTTTTTCTCTTTCTTTTACTTTTTGGCAATAATTGAGTTTGAACTCAGAGCTTCCTGCTTTCAAGGCAGGTATTCTATCACTATGCCACTGTACCAACTTCACAGCATCTATAACTTTTAGTAGAAAAATAGCCAAGCTCTGGATTCGTTCTATATCACACTGGTTTGTTTAATAAAAATAACTTAGGAATTTTAGTATGTATTTTGAGTAATTCCTTTCTTTGGCATTGTCCTCTTTTTTTAACCTATCCAGATAAAAAGTATATTAAATTATTGTAATTCATATTTTAAGTATGGGTGATATTTAAACATTTTTTAGTTATTTAGATTTTAAAATATAACCCAGAAAATGATTGTCTAAATATTAAAAAGAGGCACCTTAAGGAGGTATCTAAAGAAGTACCTTAATTTAAGGAATTTTATGACTATATCTCTATCCTAATTATAGTCTTTCTAAAGTGTTTATCTTGTGGTTTTAATTCACATATTCTGGGTTCTTGTGAAGGTAAAAGTCGCATAACTTTTCTCCAGAGACTTTTTTTTTTTCCAAGAATGGTGGCTAGATTGGGCTTGGAATTAGAAACCCAAGGATCTGCACAGCAGGAGAGAAGGGAAGGCTTAATGATACCCATATTCAGACCCTAGCCTGGCCCTGACCAGTTCATTCTGGATGAAGGCAACTTTCCTTTGTCTTTTCTTCCCCCACCCCCACTCTTCTTTTCCTCCTCATTTTGCTCCAGGGCTAAACAAATTCTCTTAACACAGATGCTGAAAATGTCATCTCTGGACAAACAGCATCAGCTTCACTTAGGAACTGTGACCACTTTCCCAACTCCATTTCAGTATGCTAGGCTGGAAATCCAGGGATGAAGAAGGTACAAGCAGTTGAGGAGCTTTGGCACTAATTTTTTTTTTAATTCAGTAAGGTAGCAAGCTCATATTTCAGAAACTTCTTGAGACCTCCCATGGTCATTGGTTACAAACATGCCTTCCCAAACCATTTCCTCAAGATTCTGACTCAGTATGTCCATGACTGAGCTTAGGACACTTGATTGTTAAAAAAAAACATCCTGAGGAATTTTATTATCTGAACACTTTGTCTCCACTGAGATAGCCTCCACCTGTGAAGATGTTGCTGAGTGGTATGGGGGTTTGCAGCACCCACTCTCCAAAGCTCTCACAGATGGCTTTTGGATGGCTGTGTTTTCTGGATTGCTCATCTCTGATCAGCTAAAGTACCCTTCAGTGACTAAGCAAAAAATATGACATATAAGCTCATGAAGCCTTCAAGACTTGAGTTCTCGTCCTCCATGACTTCCTACATTAAGTGAGGCCTTACTTGATCCTGTCCCTTAGTGAGACTTTAGCCAGTTTAATGGACAGGATATTGCAGCCTTGCATCTGAATCTCTTATGGATGGAGCTGTGTCTGAGAATGTAGAGAGGTAAGGAGAATTGAGCCTCCATCAGTTCCTAGTTGATTTTAAGTAAAATACAACTATGTCAATATTTGTGTTGTGTGATAATCCCTTTCATATTTCATTGACCAGCTAATTGATGCATCCTTTTGTAAGTGGCCTGCTGTCTGTCTCAGACCACAAATCCCTGTTTTATGCCTTCGTAGAGTCCTCCTGAGGGAAGGTTGGTTCTCTGATATTTTCTGTAGTGTTTTCCAGCCTTTCCTGCTGTCAGATGTCTTATTTAATGGCTGTTCATGAGCAAAGAGCTGTTCAACTTGTTGTCTCTGATTGTTGCTGTCTTGTGTGACCTGCCGGAGCAAATAATCTCCAAGTCAGTGCCAACATGCAGTGTGGACATGGGCTGGGATGTCAGTGATGAACTATGTCCTCAGTTTACATCTGAGCCTACCATGGTCATAACCTTACAAAAGTTACTCATATGTCACAGACCATGATCATAAAAGGTGCTAGTAATGTCTGCACACTTATTTAAAATCTGATGTAGGGTATTAATATGGAAAATTATATAGAATATCTGAAGTGGTATCTTCGAATTATATGCTCTATGAAGTAAGCCATACACAGGTACCACAAGTAAGCATAGATACGCAGGTAACATATAATCTCTGTTATATGGGAAATTAAAAAAAAAAAAAGATTGTTCTTTTGGGTACCATTGGCTCACAACTGTAATCCTAGCTCTTCAGGAAGCTGAGATCTGAGGATTACCTTTCGAAGGCAACCCTGACAGGAATTCTAGTAAACTACTTAGAAAAAACCAGGAGTGAAGCTGTTACTTAAGTAGTAGAGTGGTATCCACTCTCCAAGCCCTGAGTTCAGGCTCCAGGGCTGGCAAAAAAAAAGATTGACTCATACAGGTTGAGAGTAGTGGTGAATGGTCAATCAATGGGGATGTAATTAGATGAGACAAAGATGTTCATGTGTACTGTTGTACACCATGGGGACTACAGAAAAAATATATTGACTGTAGATGTCTAGCAGAAAGAACAGTGAAAAATTCTCACAATAAGAAAGGACAAATGTTTGAGGAGGCAGGTGTTTACTCTTGTTTTAAATATTGCATAACATCACATTACCTCATGAACATACTTTTTTGTTAATATATCAGTTAAAAATAACTTTTAGCAAAGCATGGTCCCTAACTCTTAGTTGTGTTTGAGTAGTTAAATTTTGTCAGAGAATTGGCTTCTATAAAGTAAAATATCTATTTGTTAAAAATTGTTTATGGAGGACTTCCTGTGTGCTTTGACCATCAATCCCATAGATAAAGAAAAAGAAACAATGGATAACCTCTACTGCTATATGTTAGGTTATTGTTGCAATGTTACAAGGTTGATACTACTGGGATCATCCCAGTTAGTGAGTCAAAATGGGTTGACATGAATTTCTGACAAACTAGAATACCCAAATTGTACTAGATACTCTAGTCTGAAGTCTATGTTCTTGACTAGCAGGGCACTGACTCTGGTTTTGGATGGCTTAAGGTAGAGACTGACTCTAGTAGACTTTATTTTATTTTTGCTTGTTTGTGTTTGTTTCTGGTTTTGTTTCCAACACAAAGCTCACATATTCTAGGTAGGCACCACATTGTGAGGCACACCCATAGCCCCTTTGTTTGTGTTTTTTTTTTCTCAAATTTTTATTATCAAACTGATGTACAGAGAGGTTACAGTATCATACGTTGGGCATTGGATACATTTCTTGTACTGTTTGTTGCCTTGTCCCTCATGCCCCCCTCCCTCCCTCCTTTCCCTCCTCCCCCAGGTGTTCAGTTCACTTACACCAAACAGTTTTGCAAGTATTGCTTTTGTAGTTATTTCTCTTTTTTTACCCTGTGTCTCTCAAATTTGGTATTCCCTTTGAATTTCCTACTTCCAATACCAGTAAACACGGTTTCCAATATACTCAGATAAGATTACAGAGATAGTGTAGGTACAACCATAGGAAGGTGATAGAAGAACATCATCAATAATAGAAACTACACATACACATAGGACGTTGAAAGTAGTTACAACTGTGATATATCAATTGTTTCCATAACATGGAGTTCATTTCACTTAGCATCATCTTATGTGTTCCTAAGGGTATAGCTATTGGGCCTTGTGATGCCCTGCTATGGCTTGCCTAAACCTGTACTAATTATTCCCAATAAGGGAGGCCATAGAGTCCATGTTTCTTTGGGTCTGGCTCACTTCACTTAGTATAACTTTTTCCAAGTCCTTCCATTTCCTTACAAATGGAACAATGTCATTCTTTCTGATAGAGGCATAAAATTCCATTGTGTTTATGTACCACATTTTCCTGATCCATTCATCTATGGAGGGGCATCTGGGTTGGTTCCAGATTCTCGCTATGACAAATTGTGCTGCGATGAACATTGTTGTGCTGGTGGCATTACTGTGATTTTGTTTGTGGGCTTTTGGATAGATACCCAATAGTGGGGCTGCTGGGTCATAGGGGAGTTCTATATTGAGCCTTCTGAGGAATCTCCATACTGCTTGCCAGAGTGGCTGAACCAGTTTACATTCCCACCACCTTGATAACTCATGAACTTACATGAACTCATGAACTCATGATCTTACAGCTTTAGGTTTTCCAATAGTTACAAAGATAGATGTGTGTCACCATGCCCCAATGATCACCTGTCCCATGTGCATGCAGGCATACACTCACCCATAGCCACACACTCTCAAACAATGTTTCCCTTTGAGATGCATTTTTAGACAATTGACTCTGTTGTTTCATCTCACCAGCTGTACTTTCTCTGAACAGCAAATTTATTGAGCACAAATTTCCAGGGAGAAATGGCTAATTAAGGCATCGTCTTCCTAGCCAGCTGTTTCATACACAGGGAGGTAGTTCATTTTTAAATATCTAGGCTATAAAGGGGCAGTGCTGCAGCAGAAGCCTGATCAAGCTGCCAGGAAATATATCTTGTTGAATGATGATGGAAGCTGGGGCTGGTATGCCATGATCTGTTAGTGTGCAACCCTAAATCATGTTATGGGAGCTCAGGTAAAGTCCTAGCCATAGACTGTAGCATATTTCATCATTAATGGCATGACTTATCTATCTAGGGTATATGTCCTGACACCTCTTGCTAGTGTAGAACAACTTATATGTGTATTAATAAAACTCAATGAGAAAAATAGAACAGCTTATGTATTAATAATACTCAATGAGAAAAAGTAAAAAATTTATATATATGTATGTATATATGTATATATACACATACATACATATATACATACATATATGTATGTATATATATATATATATATATACACACAAAAAAAGAAGAAGAAAGGGCAAATTGCTCTCATTACGTCACTAAGATTTTGTTATCAGATTTGAGGGCAGAATACTGAGCTGGGATCAGCTTTTCCTCTACTTGTGGATCTCCTTGACCTTTGTGTTTTTTTTTTTTGTTTTTTTTTTTGGCCAGTCCTGGGCCTTGGACTCAGGGCCTGAGCACTGTCCCTGGCTTCTTCCCGCTCAAGGCTAGCACTCTTCCACTTGAGCCACAGCGCCGCTTCTGGCCATTTTCTGTATATGTGGTGCTGGGGAATCGAACCTAGGGCCTCGTGTATCCGAGGCAGGCACTCTTGCCGCTAGGCTATATCCCCAGCCCGACCTTTGTGTTTTATGTGTTTTCTTTTTGTTGTTGTTTTTGTTATAAATTGAAATAATACCTACTCTCAAGATTGTTATTGGGATTAAATGAGACCAACTAGTACCTAACTCAAGGATCATAATAGACAGAGGCATTCATCTATCTACCTATGGCTGTTAAATGCAAATGTGATCAATTTAAATGCAGCGACTTTAATTAATATTATGTCATGGTCATGTTTGGGTAGTTTATATATAATGCTAGCCACTCAGGAGACTGAGATCTGAGAATGGCTTAGAGCCAACCTCTGAGGTCAAATACATGAGTCTCTGTATCTCTAAATAACGAACCAAAAGCTAGAAGTGAAGGTGCCACTCAGGGTATAGAGTTCTAGCCATCGGAAAAATAATCAAGTGAGAACTCAAGGCCCTCAGTTCAAGCCTTACTACCCAAGGGGTAAAGAAAGTTGTGAACGTGATTTTACCTTTCAAAATGTCCTTTCATTTGTTAGGTAAGCACTCTACTACTTGAACTATATCTGAAAAACAATAATTTTTCATTTTGACAGGTAATTTTATTTTATAATTTTGTTATATTTTCCTAATTGTTGTACATTAAGGTTGATTTTATTTAAATATCATAATTAATCATGACAGTATTTTTAAGCCTTCTGGTATATTTCCAGATAAGTCCCTGAAGTGGCCTTTTTAGATATATACTTATGCACAAATTGTATGGCCTCAGATGTAGAACTTGGTAAGGGCCATTGATGACATCCATTTGCTGAGCTCCTGCAATGTAAAAAAGAGTTCCCCCTGGGTAGCTATGTCCAGATCCATGCCAGAAATTATAATGTCTGAAACATAATTTCCAATGATATCATTGCATTTAGTATTACCCTATTATTAGGCTTATTTTGCCGAACATATATTAGGTACCATACAAGTGTGAGGAATTTCTTTTTTTTTCCAAAATCTAACAAAATTTCTGTGCTGTAAACTAAAAGCCCTATAGAGAACAGCTATAGAGTACAGTTAGATGGGTTGCCAGAACTCACACAGCAAAAAGCAACATCCTCAATCTAGTCCTTAGGGGCTCAACCCTATAATTATTGTTACTCAGGAAGCTGAGATATGGATGGCTGACACTGAAGTCTAGCTTTTACAGAAAGGTTTGCTTGACTCTATCTCCAAAAAAGCAGATCTGGAAGTATGGTAGAGTATCAGTTTAGCTAGCAGAAGGCCCTGTGCTTTCATCCCAGTGCCATCAGAAATGTTAGCAGATAGATGATAAGTAGGTAGGTAGACAGACAGACAGATAGACAGACAGATAAATAGATATAGAATGAATAACAGCCTGGATCTTTCTGTTTGGACAGACCTAACAAAGACACATGGGGGAGAGGAGAGGAGGAATGTTCTTCTCATAGCAAAGCACACTTATATCATCAATAGTAGGACACAATGCCATGGAAAATATGTTACTGTTTCTAGTAGATTACTGAGGGTAGGGGAAAATAAGAATTTGTAATTGAGTTTTATTCAGGGCAAGAAATTGCACCTTTCTTCTGTGTTTAGTGAGAAACCAGAACAGGATTTAGTTACAGGAAAATTAGGAGGGAGGAAGAGAAGACACTGTAAAAAGTTAACATTTTCCACAACTCTGTGTGTTCACATGGGTAGATAAATAGATAGATATAGATTACTGTGAGAATATAAAATGGCAAAATACAGCAAGTTTTTCAGTGTAGAAGTCTCATAAAAGATTCTGGAGTGGGCTGGGGATATGGCCTAGTGGCAAGAGTGCTTGCCTCGTATACATGAGGCCCTGGGTTCGATTCCTCAGCACCACATATACAGAAAATGGCCAGAAGTGGTGCTGTGGCTCAAGTGGCAGAGTGCTAGCCTTGAGCAAAAAAAAAAAAAAAAAGAAGCCAGGGACAGTGCTCAGGCCCTGAGTTCACGGCCTAGGACTGGCCAAAAAAAAAAAAAAAAAAAAGATTCTGGAGTGAATGGATGATTAGTAAGTAACTCTGTAAAGCTCCAAGGAAAATTGTCAAATACTTTTAAAGTTCATCAAAAGTTAATATTTAAGGACATATATTAAAATCACAATGTCATCTAAAAGAAAATTACCCTTGCCATAGAGAAGCTCATCTTCTTCCAGGTTTTCATTATGTCTATCTTTTCAAGCCAATGGAATCAAATTGTGGACTCGGTTAGAGGGAAGAATGAGGATGGAGATTTGAGTTTCTGTTTTGCTTCTGGAATCTGTAGGAAAGGACTCCCGGCACACTTAGCTATAATGACTATCATGCTCCCTCCTTTTTGTCCTGCAATAAGCACAGTGGAATTGCATCCAGCTCAGTATGAATGTGGGGTCTCCGGGAATGAGGGTGGATTGCAATGTGCAATGTCTCTGATAGCTTCCATCCATGTGTGATCATGCACTTCAAATGAATTCTTCGTGCATCCAGGGGGAAATGTTCACCGGGTTGTTTGGAAATCATTTAACTATCTTAGTGAATGTCAGTGTTAATACACTCTTACCTGCAAGGCCATAATCCTCACTGAAGTGTTATTAATTATACACATACCTTGTGTTTGAATTCCAGCTTTCCACAGGGAGCTCAAAGCACTTTGAAAATACAAATTGCAAACAATAAATAACACCTTTGGTTTCTAAGGTACCTATCTCCAAGGACTTAAGTTTATGCCTGTCTCAGCATTTTAATAAGGAAAAATTTCCAAACATACAAGGGCAAGAGTAAGCAACTTTCAACCCAAAGGGGATTCTGGAGTATTTTTTGGCTACATTTTATCAAATTTGAATCTGAAAATGTGAGGAAATGACTGTATCCATTGTGTTTTATGGCCCAATATGTAACAGTAAGTGACTTTTAAAATCAAAACCTTAGGTTTATACTAACATTGAACCATTCAACATTTCCATTAAAAAATAGTGAAGACATAAAGAGGGCAAAATATTTTAAATTAAAATTTGGCTACAATTTTACAGTTTAGAGTTCACTGTCTTTGAAATTCTTTTGTGACTAATCCTATCTTTCATAGTATAGGGCATTAACTAATTGAAGTATATGCAGATGAGATGACCAGAGGCTAGTTGGTGTACTTGGCGACAAAGCTTGCTCTGTCCTCAGTACATTCTTCAGTTAGGTTAAGGAATAGTGAAGTCACCAGGACCATTCTTTGCTTTTCTCCAGAGATAAATTATAACTGAGATGATATTTAACAAATACATTATTTTAGGCATAATATGGCTCACAAAACAGTAAATAAGTACTATTGGTTGTTTACTACATAAACTTGCTACTTCCTGGAATTAATCTGTTTCCAAGTTTTTCTTTTTCTGCACAGATACTTGAACTTGAGATGAGGATGTGTTCTTTGAGAATTTTTCTAGGCAACTCTTGCCCATCTAATTGTACATACTCAATTGATATCAACTGGTAATGGGACTAAGCTCTCTAGGTAGTGGTTTCAGTTCTCAACACTATACTTGCTTCTTTCCAATTCCCTGTTGTGCACATGGAGCTCTTAAATATACTGCTGCAATAACAGACCTCTTTTCGGAATTTTAACAATGTATAAAATAATGACAGAGAAGAAAAAGCTCAAGACAACTAGGTGTTCATGCTGCTTCTGGTCCATGATTTATCCAATTTCTGTGTGGAATTCTTGCAAATGTAGCTTTTGAGACAATAAATAATAAGAATCTGAACCATAATTATATGAATTAACATTTATCAGTGACATGTTCCAGGTTCTCTTGAAGTACTTAATGCAGTTTCAACTACTATGAAGTAGACACTGAAAGCATCGATTTTGTACAAAGAAGGTAACACATTGAGCAATTGTTTGCATCACAAGAGCCCCCCTACCCCCCTCGCCCTGAACAGGCCAAAAGTACATTAAAGCATTGGAATGAAAAGAGTCAGATTGGTTTGAAGATTCTGCTCTTTACTTCCTCTCAGGAAAAAGATATCAGTGTACTCACAAGCTCAATATTTGAAGTTGCTATTTGAAGTGGCATATGATCCTAGCTTCTCAGGAGGCTGAGACCTGTGGTTCACAGACAACCCAACAAATACCCCCAGACTCTTACCTCCAAGTAACCACTCAAAAGCCAGAAGTGGAGATATGGCTTGCAGGGTAGAGCACCAAGCTTGAGCAAAAAGATAAGAGACAGCATCTAGGCCCAGAGTTCAAGCCTCAATAATCACCCCCACTTCCACCTTACCCCCTACAATAATGTTTTTTAGTAAATGGCCATGGTTAGGAACTCTAAGTGACTCTGTCATTGAAAGGAGCTTGAAATATTTTATGAAAGTAGACATATTATAACCAGCCTTTGACTGGAGATCTGAGAACTAACTTGAAAATAGTATTAGCAATTTTCGTTAAAGCAATATCATATTGTCTGTGGCTTACAGTGAGTTAAACAGATATGATATCTGCCTCTACTACCTCTTCATGCATGGATCTGATTTAGACCAACACTTTTTCGTCTCTACATTTTCAAAATTCTAGTCCCACAATATTTCCTGTTTGTTTGCCATCCTTAACTAACAAGATTCAAGTCAAATTAATGGCTTAAGCTTTGTTTTTTTTGTCCTGTTGTAAAAGCTGCTTATTTTTCTATACTGCCTTTGTCAAAGCTATTTATTGATTCCTTCCTTCCTGCATCAGGTTTAGTTATTTTCTGCTATATGCCAAATACCTTTGATAAGCACTTACAAGGCAGAATTGAAGAAAACAGTCAGAATCTCTGTCTTCTTAGAGCTCACACTGGGGTTACATATTAATAAAACATATACACTAGTAGAAATAGAATTATGAACAGTGACAAGTTTCATTTGAGAAAACACAGGACACTTTATTACTTTCAGAATATTATGTGAACTCAGATCAAAGTAGGGGCAAAAAAATACTTCCCTGAGGGAGAGACATTTCAGCTGTGATCTGAGGATGAGCTAGTGGGTGGAGGTAGGAACATCTGGCTTCAGTGCAGAGAACAGCTGGGGCTGTTTCCCAGTCAGGGAGTCTACCTACAATGGACCTGGAGGAAGGTCTAACTGGCCATGGGGGCATTAGAGTAGTGATGCCATTGGTGTCTAGGGAGTAGCCCTGAACCTAGGTCCCTATAGCTATAGTTTTGTTCTTTGTCTTCATGCACACAAGCTGCCACCAAATTCCATCAAAATGGACTTTTCTATCTGATCTGACTTGAAGTCTTCCTACAGTCCTGTAGCTGCTTTGATGGTTCTCATGCTTATTCATGCTACTATATCTTTTTCACTGAGGCCCGAGGTTCTACTTAATATACATCTTAGAATATCACTTCGATTTGAATCATTGCTAACCGTTCAAATGCCTGCATATCAACCCAAGCTCACTGGGAGTGTGTAAAACTTACCTATGTCTGAAGCCACCCAGATATATGACAAATTATCTTCTTGTAAAAAGCTCCCCATATTACCTACGTTTTTCTGAATTACAATGCCTTGTCACTTATGTAGCCCTGGTTGGAGTACTCTGGACATGTTTGCTAAATATTTTAGGAAAAACCAAATATAATCATTTTATTTTCCTTTCAAGAAAGACACATTTTCTCTTTTTCAACTTTACCGTACAGGAACAAATATATTTGATGCAATGAGAAAGTGACAGTAACTTGTACTACCTTTCAGAAATGCATTCATTTATTTGCTGGTTGTCTAGGCTGCACCAATTATACAAGGTCTAATTCAGGAAAAATAATAGAGGTGTGGGACATGAGGCTCTTCTGGGAACACATGGTCTGAAAATACAGCAGGTTCATCTATGACTTGAGATTACAGACCAAGTGTTGGGATTTATATGTTGATATGTAGGAGGCTTCTTCCTAGCAATGTTAATTCACATATGGTAGAGGAAGGCAGATGATAAAGATGTGGATGTTAGAAAAAAAGGAGAACCAGTGGCAATACCATGTGCTGGCTTAAGAAATTCAGGGTCCTCTACTGGGTCTTTTCAAATATAGGGGCACCGCTCTATGTCCACATATGTTCCCCTGAAGCCAAGAGCATTTCCCTTGGCTAAAGACATTTGTTAAAGTTGTATATTCAGGTTCACATTCCTTCCCTCATGTGCATGGACACTTGGCTATGTCCCAGCACCTAGCAGAAGGAAGTCTGAGTTGTGGAACTCCCTGTATGAGATACTTGGTTGCTGCTCCTGAACAGTCACATCATATCAGGGCTCCTCACGGTGCCACATTTGCTTTCCAAACCCGTTCTTATTTTTCTCATCTACAACAATATTGAGGATCAAATGCATTACCTCTGATATTCTCTTCTCAAAGCCTGTTCTTCTTGTTTACTCTATGAATCCATATGATCCACAGAGAACAAGATTTTTCTTTGTGTATGTTAAATATTTATATTTAAATATTGTGTGAGAGGTTAAAAATTTAGGTCTAGGAAAAGGCATGCTGTATGAGTGCTCTTCGTTATTCTTTGGAATTAGTGGTACCACGTGTTTAGGAAGTACAAGGGAACAAATTAGAAACCTTCCCGAACAGCTTTCATAATGTCTTGTCTCTTTCTTAGCTCTAATCAGGAATGGGGAGATGCTTTCTCTGTCTATTATGCCCCAACCCACCACATTTTGTAAGCCAACAGCTTAAGTGCTTATACTGTCACACCAAAACTTTAGAAAATGTTCTTGCCTTCCTACAGCTTGAGTTTTCTTTATACATAAAGAGTACACTGTAGCATTTCATACCATTTTAACTTCATAGTCCTGGCCAGGAAAGCAACTGGTTCTTGTAGGGATGAGAGTAGCAGTCTCAAAATAAGTTTGGAAGAGGGCCAATAATTAGATCCTGAGCAACCTCACTAGAGTGACACCAATAGTACCCCATTCCCTCTTTAGAAAAGTGTCAAGCACAGACACATGAAAACTTGGCACAAGGTGAGGCACAGAACAAGAACTTAATAGATCTCACACTCCACCTTTTTCTCGGCTTGTATTTCAAGCCAAATAAACATAATTTTTTTATAAGATCAATAGAAATAAGAAAGAATAAGGGATGTAAAAGGACCAACATCAGGATGGAGTATTTCCCTTTGCACTAGTAGGACACCAGAGCTAATCTTGTTGGCCTCTACACACTCAGCCACCAACCCACTGAAACTCTCCAATTAGCCAGGAACTAGTGGCTTATGCCTGCAATCCTAGCTGCATGAAGGCTGAGATCTGCACGATATCTTAGTTGAAGGCCCTCCTGAGAAAAATGTTTATCAGAATCACTTCTTGACCCATAACTGAGCACAGTGGTCTGAACCTGTCATCCCAAACTGGAAGGCTGGGATTGAAAGGATCTTGGTTCAGGCCAGCCAAGGGGAAAATGTTCAAGACTCCACTGCTATAGAAAGCTTTCTGTGGTGACATGAGCTTGTTATCCCAGCTAGAATGGGAAGCCCAAAGTAGGAGTATTGTGGCTCAGATGCATGAAAGAATAGCCTTGGAAATCTGGGTAGAAGGAATGGCTTATCTATAGGATTCCAGCACAGCAGGTGAGAGGTCTGGAGCTGAAAACCTCAGCACCATAAAAGCACAACAGAGATTTATTTATTTATGTTCATGAATGATTTTAGAAAGTGGTTTGGTAAACTGTCTCTAACTGATTAGCATTTATGTTTTCATATAGAGCAGTTTCTGAATCAGAATTGGCTACTTTGTTATTGAGTCCGAATTGGCTGGCAGACTGAGTGCATGGGCCTGACAAGTACTGAGAAAACACACAACTCAAAAGTGCAGATTTCATTCTGATCTCACGATCCCTTGAACCTCACTGGACTTCAGAAATCATCACTCTGACCCAAAACTAATTTTTGAATGCTAAGTGTACCATACAATATTTCATGCTGAGGACAGATTTAAAATGGGTTTTGTAATTCGGTAAGGCTCAACTTACTGTTGTGTGGATTTCCTTCTGCTGACGATCACATTTCACCGTTCAATCTCCACTGCAATGGTGGATTTTTGGAAAACGTTCCAGATCTGCAATTTACAATAGTGCTTCCTTTGACATCACCTTCACAAGTCATATTCTTAACCAGTAAAATGAGATTTTAAAAAATCACAAAAAGACATAATTAAAAATAGTCAAAGCTGGGTAGCATTAATAGCTTCTTTAAGGATTGAAATTTGTTTCATATTCCAAATCTTTCATTGAGTAATGTTATTTACCTTCTCCTGAAACACAAACCCTGCATCAACTAGTGACATTATCACTCCATTCTCTCATTTATCCCCCGGAATTAATAGATTCTTTTTGTAGTAAAATTCTCTGTTTTCATTTTGTCCTCAAGGCTAATGTTTATGTGCCCTTTCAGCCCCTAACTCTGGGTTTATCTCCTTTGGCAAACCTTCCCTAACTTCAAGTTCTCCTTGCTGAATCAATTTTCTCCCCGCATTTTGTTCTGTCTTATAATAGTCTGTTTATTGCTTTGAGTTCCTGGCAAGGCTGAGTTTTTTTGAGAGAAAATACGGGTCTTTCTTACTTCTTTGGTCAGTGCTCAAAACATCTGTACTGTAATGGGAAGGGTGTTGGCCCATCTTCTGTATATTAGCAGAGGATCTGTTCTAAATGAGCCCTGTGCAGTGAACAACAGAAAGAGAGTGAGCATAAAATTGTTTGAGAAAAGAAATAGTGCATCTGTAGCATTTCAAGCAGCCAGATAACCACAAATTGTTACCCAATACTTCCTCAAAATCACAGCACTTTATATTGTCAGTATCTATGGTAATGAAAACTTTAAAAAAAATGTTCAAACACACACACAAGTATCATTAGTTCCAAACAATTTAGTTTTAAGTGTTATGAGTTAAGAAAGGTCTATATTCATGAACAATTGGATCATCAAATGCAAACATAAAAATTTCAAGGCCACTTTATCCTGAATATCTTAAAGACTAATTACTGCATTGAGTCCTATTGACTATTGCCTTCATACCCAATAACTTATATAGAGATGTGAGGAGGGTGTTTTTTAAAATGTAAGTGAACTCTAATTGGGCCTCTGAATAAAGGAAAAGGGTTCTTTAGTAGCTCAGTGAAATCTCTAAACACAAAAACCACCAGCTGCTCTCCCACATAGAGGGCATCCTGTGCCTGGCATGTATCCTGCAGCATACACTAATCACAGAGCATGGCCCAATCAGGACAGGTGGTCTGGATTTGTTTCTACACAACTAAAAAGTAAAATTAAAGAAACTCTGTTTCATAACTTAATGTACTTTTCTTTCATTGAAAAAGAAAAAGATTTCTATTTCACAAAACAGGTAGTAGGGAAATGTGTCATATTAAGGTAATAGCTTATTACCAGGGGAGAATGGTAATAGCTCTTTTTTCACTCATAGGAGTGTGACTCTTTTTCTTTGCAAATTCCTTTGAAGTTACAGGTAAGGCAGGTTGTGGGGTATTTTGTGCTAACATAAACAGAAGCATTGAAATAGAAGAAGATAATTATTCCTATTAAAGTGCTTAGAATAAATTGAAGAAAGTAAACTGTAACCCATCAACAGCCAGATAAGCTGGAGGATTGGGTACCTGTTTATTACTTCCTCTGAGAGTTCCGCAAGGTTGTTTTTGAATGAAGAATGAAGTGAGCCCTAGAAAGCCATCACAGCTGAGTGGAACTGGGAATGCTTAGCACGCTTTGGTTACTGATTCATGAGAATTCTCAAAAAGCTGAGGATGTGCTTGCCCCTAGGATAGTTGATTCTTTCTGCCCTCACCTTGCTCGGGATAGAAGCTTTGGAAAATAATAATCTAACTGCTTATTTTTTGCAAGATAAAGTGACTCTAGTCCATAGAATTTGCCATTTTTAAGCATAAAATATGTGTGTGTAGGAGGAAGCATAAAAATTAGGCATTTAACAAAATTTTGGAGTCATCACATGCATATAATGTTTTGTTTAATTTTTTTATTTTATGTTGCCATTGACATTTTTATACTTTAAATATTTTGATAAAAAATAGATGTATTTACTGTGTACAATGACAGTATATGAGTATGGCATTGTGTAATAAAACTACCACAATCACATTAACACTAGCCATGAAGTTCACAACACTGTCAAAATGTTGACCTTATAACTTGAACTTATGGACTTTACCAACCTTTACTTTATCCCTAGTAATTCTGATTCCATTAACTTTACAGTCTTAGAATCCATGTTCAAGTGAGATACTGTGTACATACTTGTCTTTCTATATCTCCATTTTGTTAGTCAACTATTGGCATCCAGATGATCTTTGTCATAAATGGAAGCATTCCTTCCTCTTCACAATCTGATAGTATCCTCTTCATATCTACATCATGTTGTCTTTATATGTTAAGCCTAAATGAATACTTAGTATTTTTCCATATTTGGCCTACATAAATCATGCTAAAATGAACATGAGTGAGTAAACATCTCCTTGAGATACCTATGTTATTTCCTTTGAGTAGATATCCTGTGAAAAATTGCTAGATCTTATGCTAATTCCTTTTTAGCATGTTAGAAGCATGTACCCTGAATCCCTAATGACTACATTTTTCCGGATAGGGGACAAGAACTCCCTTTTCTCCCTTTCACTATTATCAAAACCTGTTAACTGTTGTCTGTGGTTGTAGCCATCCTAAAAAGTGGAAGACAATATGTTACTGTGGTTTTGATTTTTAATTTTCTGATGTTATCCTGTTGGTCATTTATTTTCTTCTTCAGAAAAATGTTAAAAGTGAGAAAGATTTAGTAGAGATGATGAAATGAACACAAATTTTAATGGGAGTAAGAGGGTGATTTGTGTCTGAATGATGTTTTGAATAGGTGAGAAGAAGGATCATACAAACTGGCTTAGCTTGCACATTGATGTTCTACTAAACTAACAGAATGGAGTAAGGGATTCTGTGTTTGGAAACTGACAGGACAATTTGGTGGGTAGTGCATATGGTGGCATGAGCTTATAGTAGTTCTTTTCTGTTACTTCAGTTTTCTTAGAGAAATGAGAGGCATAGGCACTAGCTGTCGTGAGGAAGGAGAAGGCAAAATTGAAAGTCTCAGAAAAGACTTAGGTATTGAATATAATCTGAGTCAATAGGTGAGTGGACATATGAAATACCCTGATATTGAAGGGGATTTGGCAAAGACTGTTTTAAGTGGCTTGTAAGCAGTGGGCCTGATTTGTGTTTTCTTCTATCAGCTAAACCACACAGGAATAGAGTAAATGTTTGTGGCTTTGCCAAACGAATATCTACATTCAATAAATCTGTAATGGATCAGACGTGAGACTGTGTACCAGGAATGATTATCATAATAAACTAGGCATTTTGGTCCTGGTAAGAGACAGGATGCCAAGAAAAGGTTGAAAAGTCACTAGGTACCTGTTAAGCTAAACGTTACATTAATATTTAGGGGAGAGTGGCAGTAGAGAAAGAGTTTGAGACTAGTGTAATTGTAACTGAGATTATGTAGGAGCTAGTAGTACAAATAATGAAATATGCTATAGATTTTATGGTAATCATTCACAGTCATCTGAAAAAGAGTTATAGGCAATGTATGCATATGGAAAACATCACTGTGTGTGTCACTTTGGACCTAAGTAAGGATTGAGGAAGGGCAGCCACATGGGATGTATGGGTGAAGGTGCTGGTGAGGGAAACAAATGTGGGACATGAGTTTTGCTTCTATAATTCTGACCTGGACAGCTCTCCAGGGTGAAGATGGTGTCACTGAGTGAAGTGGAGAAATTTGAGAAAACTGAATGGCAAGGATGTCTGGGGAGTCGAAACTGAAGGTTGTGAAGCAGCTGTAGATGTCTGAGATATGTTGGGCTAATATGGACTGCAAAAGAATCAACAAGGAAAAGAATTGGCCAATCAGGAAACTGTCAATGCTCTCACAAAGGAGCCAAGTGAATACACCTCTGTTCCATGTGAAGACCCAGTGCCTAGTTCAAAGCTGAGAGCACTTTTGGCTTTCTTTTGAAGTCTGCAGTTCACCTGGTGAACTGCTAAGACAGGATAACACAGTCAAGACATCAGTTGGTGAAGAGCAGGTCAGCCACATATGTGTTGTAAGTTCCTCACTAGGCCTGTTTCACATAGACAACTCCATAGTTCTGCCTGTTCTATGGAGTCTTGCAAGCACAATGTCTCATTTCTTACACAATAAAAAGGTTGGTTGTGTAAACATTCACTCATCAGTTCTGTTGCTTCAAGTATGGTGAGATCTAGCCACATAGCTTTGCTCATAGGATTTCAACTATGTAGGTATATCCCTTTGTTTTCCCCTAGAGAAGTTCTGCTTTCTTTCACTAAAGTACTTTGAAATAGTAAGTTTGAATTTGTCTCCATCTTTGTAACTTCTGTTTGAATTGACAGACTGTATAATCTGTATTTTCTATCACAACATCTACCTTTCTATCTACCCATGCATTGGTTTCTCAATCCATCTTTTCATTTTTATATATATTCTTCTCTATACAGCTTTGTAGAGACAGCATGATCTAGTATACATACTATACACACATTAAAATTCTGTACTTCTGAGTTTTTAATCTAATTCCACTGTGGTTGTTATTAGAGTACTGTCTTGTGGACAGGATTTAAATGCTCTGAAACTCCATTTCTTAATTTTTTAATTGATGAAAAGTATGCATCATAACATCAACTAGAACTGTTGGCTTTACTCTCTAACTAGTAGATTACCAAATTTATTTTAATTAAAGAACTATATCATCCTGGCATTGGTTTTACTAGTATCTTGCACAAAGCCGGCATTGAATAAATGATGTTATAATTTAATGAAAGTGAGGATAATATTCTCCATGGTGGCTAATTTATTCAACAAATGTCTTCTAGAAAGACAGCAAACTATATGCTATGCCATATAGGCACAAAGGCGAATAAGCAACTGCGTCTGAGGGGACCTTCTATTCCAGAAGGCAAAAGACACCAAAAAAATTCCTGATAAGTTGAAATTGATATTAAAGGTGACACAGGGACAGCACAATAATTTGAAAGTCTCCATTCTGCTTTAGGCAAGTAGTGAACAGGACCACATGAGCTGCTTCTTAAATAATGTGGAGAAACTTGCCAGACATGTAAGAAGTCAGGAGATTTTTAGCTATAAATGGGAGAAATATCTCATACTAATATACGGAGACAAACAGGAGCTTTATTTGGGAGAGTGTTGAGAATTCAGGTTTGATTATGACATGAACAAAATGCATGATGAAGTTGAAATGATAGACAGGGCCTAGAGTATCACTTTAAGAAGTTGTACTTTTCTGTATAGAATTAGACTTAGAAAGTTTGAAGTATATTGAAAATGAATATACAGCTTGTGAAGAAAGAGGATCAGGAGGGAAAATCTTGGAGAAAATGAGAGAAGAGGGGGCCCTGTTCACAAAGAAAAATACTCATTAGCTGGCCTATGTAAGTGTAACCCACCTTTACAATAACAATAAAACATATCTTTTAAAATAAGGATACTTGAAGCAATAGAACCACATGGCCAAATCTGTATTGTAATTCTCACACTAGTGTCAATGTAGAAGACAGTCTAGAGTAGAACACTAAAAGTATAATAAGACGAAATTAGTCTTAAATAACTAAAGGACATGAATTATTATCTATATCCTGCTTTGAAACAATTAGCTAAATATATCTTCTTTCTTTCTCTTTCCCTTCTTTCCTTCTGTCCTTCCTTCTTAGCTTCTTTCTTCCTTTCTTTTTCTTTCTTCTTCTTTCCTTTCTTTCTTTCTTCTTCTTTCTTTTCTTTTCTTTCTTTCTTTTTTCTTTCTTTCCTTCCTTCCTTCCTTCCTTCCTTCCCTCCTTCCTTCCTTCCTTTCTTCCTTCCTTCCTTCCTTCCTATCTTCTTTCCCACCTCTCTTCCTCCCTCCCTCTAGCCTTCCTTCCTTTTTTTTTACTTCTTTTTTCCTTTCTCTGATTCCTTTACTTTCTTTCATATGACATTTCTTTTTTCATTTCTATTCATTCTTGTTCTCTCTCCTTCCTTCCTTTCCTATCTTCCTTCCTTCTTTTCTCCTTCCTTCCCTCCTTTCTTTCCTTTTCTCCTTCCTTCCTTTTTTCTCTCTCTTTCTTTCTCTTTCTTATTTTCTTTCTCTCCTTTCTTCTCTCTCCCTCTCTTTCTCTCTCATTCGCTTGCTATTTGTTTCAGTATTGAGGCTTGAAATTAGGGCCTAAGAGCTGTGCCTTAGCTTTTGTTACACAAGGCCAACGTTCTACCACTTGACCCATGCCCCTGCTTTTGGCTCTTTGTTAGTTAAATTGGACATCAGCATCTCATGTACTTTCGTGCCTAAGCCAGCTTCAAAGTGCATTCCTCAGATTTCATCCTCTTGATTAACTATGTGAGCCACCAGCACCCTTATGGATTTCGTCAATCAGCATAAGGACAACGTTCATGTTCAGAATTTATGTCTACAGTGTGGCTATCTCTCAATGCAGACATGGCAGAGGGGAAGGTCTTTGGGCCATAGTTTACAGAATATCTCAGTTGATAGATGAAGCTGTCCAGGTGAGATGTGGAAAATCCCAATATACTGAGGTGTTTCTTTGAAGGAGTAAGTGATTCGGCACTCCTGGGAAAGCAAGGGATTCTACTGAGCAGCAGTAAAGAAGCAAAATGAACAGTGAAGCTGTGGCAGTGGAGGGTCTCCTTAAGCTCTCATTCCTACTTCAGTGCCAACAGCTCAGTGCCCCTTGTAGGTCTCATTTCAATAATGTCTTCTACTTTTTAAACAGCTTTTTTTTAACTATCTCTACACATGTAAAGGCAAATCCAATGCTTGTTGAATAAAACTCTATGAATAGTTACAAAGAAGCAAGAGGCTCAGTTGCTTCGGTGGGGGCTCAAACCTGAATACACTTCCTTAGGCATCACAATGTCATGCAGGAGTTGGAAGGAGGATAAATCAATGAAGGTGCTGCTTCACTTCAGGAAAGGTAACCAGGAAATAGCTCATCCCTTAGCATTTCAACATTACCATTTTCTAGCAAGAAAATCCAGGCCAATAAACACTATGAAGACAGTGGCCAAGAACAACTTGTCTGTATGCTTAATTAAAATGAGTTCCACCTAGAGTTGTGTATTATTCTACAGTACATATTGATGTAGATATGAAATTTTTCTATGCTCCATTGAGTTTATTCTGCTCCTCTTTCCCTCTCCTCCTCTCTTTTCTCTTCATTCCCTCCATGCTTTCCTTTCTTCTTTCATTATTGACTGACACTGGACATTCAAGGATGGCTAAATTATGTCCTTCTTCTCAAGAGTTTTCAGAGTTATGTGAGGAATAGTTCAATAAGTAGAGAGCACTACAGAGTTCTAGTAAGGATAAAGGCCATTGGAAGTCCTCTGGGAACAGAAGAGTTTAGTTTATAGAAGCCACAGAAGGCTCCCCAGGACATACATTGTTATGTCTAATTCAGAGGGAGAGGCCAGAATAAACTTAGGTCAGAAGAAAGGTTATCATGGATGACACTCTGGGTGTTTCACTTGAGACTGACTTTTGTAGTATTAAAGAAGACTCTGGTCTTTGAAACCAGTTCAGTTTCTAAATCTGAATCCATCAGTACCTACACATGTGGAAAAGTTATTTACTTCTCGATACTTCCAGGTTTTTGTAACCTGAAATATAAAGAAAACAAAAACCTTCCAGGTGAAAGTAGAATGCTGACCATGAGATCTGTCATAGTATAAATTTTGTATCAAACCAAGCAGTGTAACTGTCACAAAAGTAGCCAAAGAGATTATCAAGATGTGACTAATTTGGCATTGGAAAAAAATATTTATCATTATGTATAAGTCCTTTTTAAAAACATGTTGCTTTCCTGGTATTTATTTCTAACAAGCAAAATGCTTTGGATTTTGCCTGAAAACATTTGATTTTCAAAAAGAAAAAAAAAAACTGTTATAAATATAACTTACGTATTGAGTGCACTGACATTGATGGACACTTTAAAATTTGGGTAAAGTATTTGCTGGTAAAAAAGGACATTTAATTATAAGTATGTTGATTCCAGAAGCATGACTGGGGCTCTAATCAGTTTTATTTCCAATTTCTACATTGTAAACCCCTAAAATTCTGTCTCTACCTACATGCACATAGGGTGATGTGTACCATCTGTAATACAGAGAACGATTGAAACAGAAAACAATTGAGGGCAAATAGGAAATGCATCACAACAGGCTAGAGAAATCTTAATGCACTTCTGCTCTGGCCTGGATAACCCATGTACTGTGAGGCTTATCAGATTGCAGATATCCATTCCCTCTGGCAGCTCACCATGAATGGAACCAAGAACTTCTCATGTTTACTATTGTGCAAGTCTCAGTAAAGGGGGAAATCATGGGGGAATAGGAAATTCCAAGGAAGAGATTGATGCTCCCACATGAAAGAAATAGAGCAGATAAGAGGAGATGGAAAATAGGGGATTCAGCTGTATGTTTCATGGTTCTGTAGAGCAAAGAATGTATGAGTGGCCTAGACTAGGAGGACACACATGTCCCTTATCTCTCTGACTCAGCAGCTGAAGAAGATCCTGGAAAAAGTGGCTAAGGAGTTACCCATTCTGATCTCAGGCACTAATTTTCCTCAGACAGGACTGGAAGTTAGTCTTGTGTAGTGACCAACTTATTTCCAAATTGAGTAGGAAAACAAGGTAGCAAGAAGTTTCAAGATTATCATGGTGGTTTACTTTGAGGGGTGTTAATTATATTGAAACTCCTGATGTTGGCAGTAGGTGGTCGTGGAAATGAAGTTCCCTGATTCTTGACATTTCCATCATAGAATTAAATGAACACACACACATACAAGTGATTCAGCAAAGCAGAGTCTGACAGAAAAAGTCACTGTTAAGGGAAATGGAGGTCTTACTAGGTAGCTCAAGAACAAATATGTGGTTAAGAAAATGACAGCTTTGGAGGTAACAAATTGTACAAGAAATGAACCCACTGCATAAAACTGTATGAAACTGTAACCCCTCTGAACATCACTTTGACAATAAATAAGTAATTATTCAGAAAAAAAATAAGAAAAAGAAAATGACAGCTTTCCAGGGTTAAGGGAAAGTGGGGGAGTTCATAGTAATGATAGTAGGCTGACCTTAGGAAAATGAGCAATCATGACTGGGCAGGTTTTTGTTTGTTTTTTGCCAGTCCTGGTCTTGGACTCAGGGCCTGAGCACTGTCCCTGGCTTCTTTTTGCTCAAGGCTAGCACTCTGCCACTTGAGCCATAGTGCCACTTCTGGCCGTTTTCCATATATGTGGTGCTGGGGAATTGAACCCAGGGCTTCATGTATAAAAGGCACTAGGCCTTGCCACTAGGCCATATTCCCAGCCCCCTGGGCAGATTTTTTTTTTTTTTTGGCCAGTCCTGGGCTTGGACTCAGGGCATGAGCACTGTCCCTGGCTTCTTCTTGCTCAAGGCTAGCACTCTGCCACTTGAGCCACAGCGCCACTTCTGGCTGTTTTCTGTTTATGTGATGCTGGGGAATCGAACCCAGGGCTTCATGTATATGAGGCAAGCACTCTTGCCACTAGGCCATATCCCCAGCTCCCCTGGGCAGATTTTTTTAAGGGATCTATGCATATAAAAGGTTTCCATGTATGTCTATGAGATGCAAACCATATGCATAAACATTAAGTAGGAGTCAGTTGCACAAAGGTCAAGCTAAGGACACATGGGGTTTCAATGCACAAGTTCGTCACTTTAGTTAGAACTGGTCTGGAGTTTGTCTGGCCCTACGTATAAACTGACCACTTATTACCCCAAGGAGGAGAGGCTATGGCCATGGGGAGAAAATAGAACTCATGAGTACCTCCTAGGGCATAAGTAGAAGAAAAGGTTGTGTTTAGCATTCTTTACCTATAGCTTACCTGCCTCACTAAAATAGTGAGTAAACTGAGAGCTGGTGGCTCACACCTGTAATCCTAGCTACTTAGAAGGCTGAGACCTGAGGATCACAGTTCAAAGCCAGCCCAGGCAGAAAAGTCCATGAGACTCTTATTTCCAATTAACTACCAGGAAACCAGAAGTGGTGCTGTGGCTCAAGTGGTAGAGTGCTTTGAGCTGAAGTGATCAGGGACAGTGCCCAGACCCAGAGTTCAAGTACCATAACCAACGATCGATAGATAGATAGATAGATAGATAGATAGATAGATAGATAGATAGAGAAATAGTTGTATAACTTCTGAAGAACTTGATGGATTATTTCTACCAAGACAGGATAATTTTTTACAGACAGGAACTCCATTGAAATTATTTGTATCTAAGAGGGATGTTGCCTGGTCCATATTAGCAACAATTGATAAACTAAAAACAATATGGAATATGGAAAATTATGCAAATAATATGTGAGTATGAATCATCTAAGTAGTAGGACAGTAAAAGGGTCCAAATAGCCTCAAGGAAAGGCACATATATATCATGCTTGGCACATAATGCTCATTGGCTGATTTACTTTATTGAGGTAAATTAAATATTAAAGCACCACATATATAGAATTAAGTAGCCAGAAAAATTAGGATTTGCTGTAGAAAGCTTTTTCTATTGACTTACTGTACTGGGTGATGGCCTTACAAGCCCAGACTTCATTTCTGTTTTCTGAGATTGCTTTGCAGTATTTGAGAAAAAATTATTATTATTAAGCAGTTGTACAAAGGAGTTACCACTAAACATGAATTTATGAATGCAATGTATCTTGATCAAAACTCCTTTCAACATTCTTACCCATGCTTCCCCTACCCATCTCTCCCCTCACTCTAATTAATTTTGTAAGACATACATTTAATTTTTGACTGCCTTCTCTCCTCTTCCCCATTCTTTGAAACCTTATTCCACATTTGTGTATTCTGGGATTCCACGAAAAGCTATTGTTGTGTTGTTGTTGTTTTGAAGTTTCATACAAGCAAACACAACAAAATGAAAGAAAGAAAGCAGAGCCCTTGAGTGAGAAATAGGAATATCAACCATGGACATTTTGGTATCACACAACCTGATGTCATTCTGTTGTTGGCAGGAAACTGGGGCTAAGAAAGGTTAGAGAGATGTTTCAGAAGCATGAGAAACTTGAAGAATAAAGACAGAATCATGTTCATGCTTCTTGAGTAAATGCACTTTTCTCCCAAATGCCCATCATCTTACTACATTGTCCACTGGTTACAATAATTTCCGTTTCTCTATACATGTCCAGAGAGGAGCTTTTGGCATCTGTGTGCAGAGACTCTCATGATGTCAGGCCAGATGACCTCACAGATTAATCTCTGACACACAGTAGGCCTTTGGTCTACTCAGCTCAACTATGTCAGCCAACTGTGTTGGAGAGAGGGTTAAAGATGAAGACATGCCCAAGATAAAGAAGCCACTCAATAATTGGTGGTTCTCTGTATTCATTTTTCTCATAGAAAATGATTTTCAATTAAAAAATATGATCCATAGGAAAGTAATCATTCTGAATTGTGATATAATATATTCTCACTCTTCCTCCCTTCTCCCCTTCCTGTCTCTCCACATTCCAAACACAGATATACTTTTTGCCTTAATTTGTCTCTGTGGACTCTCATATTTCCCTTTCAGTCCTGTTTCATTTTGTAAGAAATGCTGATTGAGACCCTGCAAATTGATTTGTAAATTGACCTTCAATGGAGAGTGAAAAGCTGCTTGAAAAAATACTCTCTGAATGAAATATGAATGTCCCAGTGGGCCACGAAGAGTTAAATGTTAAGTGGGTCACTGTGCCTTAACCACACCAGACTCCAACCTGCCAATGGTGAGGACTGGTGGGATTTCCTGCTATTCCTTGTCTAAAGAGAAGGCCATGGGAAGAGAGCCTACAGAAAGCCATATCTTTGTCTCATTCAATTTCTCACAATCCAATTATGAAACAGGTTATATTTGCTTCCATTTTCTACAGGACTCTTCTTAATTCATACTTCACATACCATCTCATTTCTTTCTTTTCTTCTTTTTTAAAAAATTGTTATTATAAAGAATATGCACAGAGGGGTGACAGGTAAAAATACATTTCTTTTGGAACAATGTCACCCCTTCTCTCATTCTCTCTCTTTTTACTTCCAGTCCCCACCCACAAGTTGTATGGTTCATTTTCAATGTAGTATCCAATGAGTAGCACTGCTGCAATTGTCTGCCTTTTGCCCCTCCATTTCTATAACCCCAGTCCCCTCCTAAAGACAGATAAACAACCAAGACAAAAAGAAAAGAAAAGAAAACTACAATAAAGTATAAATCTCTTGTTTCCATTTTCTGGAGTTCATTTTGATAAATATTACTTTATACTACCAGAGGCACATAGGCATTGCTCCTTTGTGTTCCTCCCCTAGGAATACCCTCCTTTGATCTCACTGTGTCTCTCACTCTCTTTTCTTTCTTATTTAGTTTTTCTCCTATATTCACATTTTTCTACTTAAACCATGATGAACATAAACATTTAAAAATATTCAATAATCAGGGCTGGGAATAGGGCCTAGTGGTAGAATGCTGGCCATGATACATGAAGCCCGAGGTTCAATTCCTCAGCATTATTTATATAGTAAAAGCCAGAAGGGGTGCTGTGCCTCAAGTGGTAGAGTGCTAGCCTTGAGCATAAAGAAGCCAGGGACAGTGCAGACCCTGAGTTCAAGCCCCAGGACTGTCAAAAAAATTTCAATGACAAATAAGTTGAGACATTTGTCCCTAGAAAACTGAAGTGACTAATTAAAGGCCAATTCTAACTTCGCATATTCTAGCTACTATTCCTAATTCTAATTTTTAACTTTTTTTTCAAGGAAGTTTACGGGTTCGCTATCAGCTAGGCAAGGAAGAATCACATGTATTCACTATTGATGCAGAGAACTTTGCCAACCGAAGGATGCACCACATGAAGATCAGCCGAGAGGGCAGAGAGCTCATGATTCAGGTACCACACTTTAATTTTTCTTTTGGTCATGGGGCTTGATCTCTGGGCCTGAGCACTGTTCCTGTGCTCCTCAGCTCAACGCTAGCACCCTAACACTTGAGCCACAGCACCACTTCCAGTTTTCTGCTGGTTGATTGGAGATAAGAATTCTCATGGACTTTCTTGCCCGGGCTGGCTTTGAACCACGATCCTCAGATTTCAGCCTCCTGAGTAGCTAGGATTGCAGTCTTGAGCTCCTAGTACCCGGCCCTGCACTCCAAACTTTTCACAGCAAATGCACCACTGTTGCTCCCTAGAACTCAGTACTGCATTTTTAACTTGCACCACTTTTAAAGTCAAGCCTGGGGCCAACTAAAAGAGTGGATCTAATAGGCTATGCTTTCCAACTTTTCCTAGCATCATCATCAACTGGTACCTTGTTAGAGATAGAATCTCTTATTTCCACTAAGAGCTAGCACTCTATCAGCAAAGCTATGCCTCCAGTTTGGGCTATTTGCTTGTCTAGTGGAGATAATAGTCTTGTAGATTTGTCTGCCCTCCCTGGCAAATCTGATTCTCAGACTTCAGCCTTCTGAATAGCTATGCTTACAGGCATGGGTCACCTGCATCCAGCTAGAAATATAAATTAGTGTGCCACATATCCAGTCTACTTAACCAGAAACAGTTGGACAGGAGGAAGTAGTAGGTTATTTTATTTTCTGCTCAAGTTTGAAAACTTGTTAACCGGATTATGGTGTTAAAGGGAGTCAGGTAAAGAGGAAATAATAGGACACCATAGAATGTAGCAAGGGCTGCAGAGAAAGTGGGTGATATGGGAAGAAGGAAGGTGCTGGTCATATTGAACATCAGTCTTTTCTTCAGGGAGGAGCAATCTAGGTCTTTAAGATGAGGAGAAATTAAGTAGGCAAAGGAGAGAGAAAGGAAGAGAGAGTGAAAAGGGTCTATGTGAATAGAGGTGGACTAGGTCTGAAAGCTTGGTGTGTATTAGGCATGCCACAGAGTCGCAGTGGTCACTGTATAAAGATCAGACAGCAGGTAAGGACAAGAGTTAAGATGGAGTCTAGAAGGTCCCCTTTACATCATAGCCTGCAGCCTCACATCTGCCTAGCAGTCACAGTATTGTTTAATCTGTTCTCTGTTCTCCTACATCATCACTCTGTTCTCCTACATCATCACCCATCTCTTTATGCCAGCCAATCCCATTGGTACTCCTAGCAGATTCCTGTGTGTTCTCCTTTTGTGAAAGTGTAGCTTTTGCAAGAGATAACTGTGTACTGTCAGCAGGGTGTCCTCCTCTCCATAGACCTGTGTCAATAGCCTCTCTCTCTCCACCTCCTCATTAACAATGGGTCAGAACTCATATCCTCACAAGTATGACACCAGCTCCTGTCTTGCCACTTCTTATTAATTTTACACATTTATTATATGCTCCTCAGTACAAGGCAAATGATTAGAAAATGCAATAAACATAAGAAACAAAAAGAGAAAACAGGAGGACCTTTATGGTCAAGGGAAGAAATTTTGATCCAGATGTCAACATCTGACTCACCTTCTCATTTTATTGTCCTAATTGTTAGAAGTGTTTCCCATTAACTTTGTGTCCAAATTACTCCCTTCCTTTTCTTTAAATTTACACTAATAATATTTTCCCTTGTGCTGTACCAGAATACTATTTCTGAAGATGCAGGTGGCCTTTCACAGAGATGATATTAGCCTTATCCTTACTTGGCTCAGTGTCAGTTAGTAGAGCAATTGCTCTGCTCTTGGGATTTGATGCTGGTCTTTTTTGCTTACAGGATTCTAGTTATATCAGCCTCTGTTAATTGCCCATTCTTATCTTCATGGCTTGTCTTTTATCTCACCAAAGTCTACTCACTGGAACAAACAAGGACTCCAGTGTTACCTTTGGTTTTGTAGCTGTACTTACTTCAAGGGGCATCTCATATTAAATAAACTTACTTTTTTAGTGATGAATTAATCCCAGTATATAACTAAGTGCCATCTTATTCTGACGGCATACAACTTGTCTCCTTGAACTCAACTTAAGCTCCTCATTTTTCTTAACACTTTCATTGTTTTACTTGGCACTTACTATTACCTAACATACAAGAGTGTCTGTTTTATTCACTTTCTGTTCTGTCTCCCTCTTAAGAATGTAAGTTATATATCAATGAAGACTTTGTCTGCTTTTATCATTAAAAAAATAAAACCACATTTCTCCAAAGAATACCTAACATGCAATAGGTACTCAGTGAATATTTGTGAATGAAATGGAGTTTCACAGAATTTTAAATACTATGTGATGAAAGGTGAAATGACCTTGAGGAGAGACAGGAAGAAATGTCATTTTTAGGCTTGCAAGTATCAATATTAGATTTTCACTTTCAAGGATTCCTATTATCATTTCATGGAATGTCATGGTTGGAAGTGAAGAGACACAAGGCAAAGTAGCCAGGAAGATGAGGTGGGGTGGAGCCTCAGCTTTTGCCACATGAGGAGCCACTAAGAGAAGTCATAGCCACAGTACTAATAACATGGGATGACCCTTGGATATGGGATGTGGGATATATTATTTCAACATGATGGAAGAAGTCCTGGAATCCTTAGGAAATATATGACACAAATAATCACTGAGCCATTAAGCAGAGGAAAGCCTTTTGAAGAAAACTTGATTGGGGAAAACTGGAAAGTTAATATCTTATCCATATGTCTTGACTGAGGTCCTGGTAGGAAAAGCAGGGTAATTCAGTAGTGAGCATTTGTACATAAGACTCCTCTTTCCTCTTTCCTTATGTTTCCTGTCTTCTTTTCTACAATGAAAAATACTGATAGGAAACTGAGAGTACAATAAGATGGATTTCTCTTCCTTCTCGACTAAATAATTTCTCTTAATCAATTTACAGTCTGTGATATACAGACCTATTAAATTAAAGCATACAATCTGGAAAGTACAGAGAGAGAAGAAAGAAGTGAAGGCAGAAACCTCTTGTGTTTTTTCTGTGATCCCACTTATTGGCAGGGAATTATAGCATGTTTGTCTCCCTGACACTCCCAGCCCCTTTACACAGTGTGGATCTCTTCTTTCTCCCCCAAGAACAAGCTGCTCAGTGCAACCAGAAATAAGCAGCTCTACCTTAGAAGTGTGGAGAATACCTTGGGAACTACCCACAGTAGTTCCCACAGTAGTAAGTAGGGCAGATGGTTGTCACTGTATTCAGCCATTCAATATCTTTGTTAAGACTAGATTCCCCCCCAACTCAGCCCCAAATATTACTCCTTTCCCCTCTGTTTATGTAGCCATAGACATCTGGAGACCTTGGAATCTAAACCTGCCTCCAGGAGAAAAAAATCTCAAAACTTAACTAGTTAATTTTAAGGTTTAGAAGTTTTCTTCCTCCAAGCCCTGGTGGTTGAGGTGAAATTCCATATCATTATTGAAAATACACTGTGAAAGAGCACAGATTAAAATGATTTCCACAAATAGCTACAGCATTAAGCTGCAAACAATCATGAAGTGATTCCTTTGAAACTAAGTGGATTCCTTTCTCTGAGAGATGAAAATGACTCACTGAAAGTCATCTTTAGGGAATCAGGCTCAAGTGGGAATTCTTGCTTTGCTATTTGTGCTCTGTGATCTTAGGCAAGCTATTCATCTTGGAGACCTTGAATCTACTTTCATATCACATCTATATCCCCATCTAAACATGTGTTTATACATACATATGTGTGTTATATTTATGTACATATTCAGATAAACACACATATATACATACATAAACATGCACACACTTACATATATACATACATGCACACATACACACAAAGGTGAATACACTAGATTGTCAGTTATTATAAAGATATTATAAGTTACTATAACTAAGGAACAACTCAAAACGTAATATTTCTATAGATATATATGTATATGTTATATACAAATAGGTTTATCTTATTCTTTGCCCCTTCTGTTAAATAGCTTGTCAAGGTCACTGAGTCTTCTAGGTTTTGAGAGTAGCAAAAATCATCCTGCTTCTGAGTCCAGAAACACTTGTCCAAGCCAATGGGCAAGCTTCAGTTGTTCAAAGGGTATAAAAGTCTGCAGTGTTTTTAGTCCTCACTGACTCACCTACTGCAATGTACAAATGGTAAGAAAATAGGCATAAGGAAATGTGACAAACTCTACATTTCCCACTAGCTAGAAATCATCTCCTGAGCCATCCATCAGTTGCCTTGAGAATCCTATGAGTCATTCTACATTCATCTCCTAGTCTTGGGAAAGAAGAATTCTGCTAAAAGACTCTTTGGCTGAGTTCACTTAATACTAGCCCTCTTTCATTAATTATCTGGTTTGCATTGTAAGCAGCAATCAGTTCCCACAAAGAGAAATGAGTCACATACATGAGCATTTAGCTCTCCTATGTGTGGCTTGTGAGCAGAGGTGTGTCAGTATTCAGTGAATTTCTGACCCTATGCAGCTTGGGAGAAGGTAAAGGCCAGAAAACAAAGTAGTCTTTGCTCAAACTCCACTTCTTTTTTTTTTTAAGTTTTTATTATAAAACTGATGTACAGAGAGGTTACAGTTTCATACGTTAGGCATTGGATACATTTCTTGTAATGTTTGTTACATTGTCCCTCATACCCCCCCCCCATCCCCCTTACCCTTTCCCCGCCTGAGGTGTTCAGTTCACTTACACCAAACAGTTTTGCAAGTGTTGCTTTTGTAGTTGTTTTTTTTTTTTTTTACCCTGTGTCTCTCAATTTTGGTATTCCCTTTCAATTTGCTAGTTCTAATACCAGTATACACGGTTTCCAATATACTCAGATAAGATTACAGAGATAGTGTATATACAACCACAGGAAGGTGATACAAGAACATCATCAATAGGAGAAGCTACAGATACACATGGGATATTGAAAGTAGTTACAACTGTGATATAACAATCATTTCCATAAAATGGAGTTCATTTCACTTAGCATCATCTTATGTGATCATAAGGGTATAGCTATTGGGCTCTTGTGATCCTCTGCTGTGACTTGCCTAAACCTGTGCTAATTATTCCCAATAAGGGAGACCATAGAGTCCATGTTTCTTTGGGTCTGGCTCACTTCACTTAGTATAATTTTTTCCAAGTCCTTCCATTTCCTTACAAATGGGGCAATGTCATTGTTTCTGATAGAGGCATAAAATTCCATTGTGTATATGTACCACATTTTCCTGATCCATTCGTCTACTGAGGGGCACCTGGGTTGGTTCCAGATTCTCGCTATGACAAATTGCCCTGCAATGAACATTGTTGTGCTGGTGGCTTTACTGTGATTTTGTTTGTGGTTTTTCGGATAGATACCCAAAAGTGGGGTTGCTGGGCCATAGGGGAGTTCTACATTTAGCCTTCTGAGGAATCTCCATACTGCTTGCCAGAGTGGCTGAACAAGTTTACATTCCCACCAATAATGAAGTAGGGTTCCCTTTTGGCCACATCCCCTCCAACAACTGTTATTGTTAGTTTTCTTGATATATGACATTCTTACTGGGGTGAGATGGAATCTCAATGTTGTTTTGACTTGCATTTCTTTTATGGCCAGTGATGTAGAGCACTTTCTCATATGTCTGTTGGCCATTCTCATTTCCTCATCAGAGAAGTCTCTTTGTAAGTCTTTAGCCCACTTGATGAGGGGGCTATTGGTTCTTTGCGGTTTTGTTTTGGAGGAAGGTAATTTTTTTAGTTCCGCATATATTTTAGATATGAGGCCTTTGTCCATTGAATGGCCGGTAAAGATCTTCTCTGAGTCTGTGGGCTTTCTGTTTATCTTGCGAGCTATGTCCTTTGCCGTGCAGAAGCTCTGCAGTTTGATGCAGTCCCATTTGTCGAACCTTTCTTTGATTTGTAGCCTTTCTGGGTCTTTGTAAAGGAAGTTCTGTCCTGCGCCAAGGAGCCCAAGTGTTTCTCCTACTCCTTCTTTTACTGTTTTCAGGGTGTCTGTTTTGATTTTGAGGTCTTTAATCCATTTGGAATTGATTTTGGTGCAGGGTGATATATAAGGATCTAGTTTTAGCTTGTTGCATGTGTTGAGCCGGTTTTTCCAGCAGGATTTGTTAAAGAGGCTATCTTTCTTCCAAACTATTGTTTTAGCCCCTTTATCAAAGATTAAGTAGGCGAAGTTCTATGGGTTCATTCCCGGGTCTTCAATTCTGTTCCATTGGTCTTCAGGCCTGTTCCGGTGCCAATACCAAGCTGTTTTTATTGCTATAGCTTTATAATACAGCTTGAAGTTGGGTATTATAATTCCTCCAGCACTGTTCTTTCTGCTTAGGATTGTTTTTGCTATTCTAGGTCTTTTATTGTTCCATATGAATTTCTGGATTGCTTCCTCTATTTCATCAAAAAATGGTGTTGGGATATTCATGGGTATTGCATTGAATTTGTAGATAGCCTTTGGCAATATTGCCATTTTGATTATATTAATCCTCCCAATCCAGGAGCATGGGAGGTTTTCCCATTTCCTTAGTTCTGACTTAATTTCGTTTTTCAAGTTTTAAAGTTCTCCTCAAAGAGGTCTTTCACTTCTTTGGTTAAGATTATTCCTGGGTATTTTATGTTTTGGGGGGCTGTTGCAATGGGCGTTGCTTTCCTGATATCAGCCTCGCTCTTAGGGTCATTAGCATACAGAAAGGCCGTTGATTTCTGATGGTTTATTTTATATCCTGCAACTTTGCCAAAGTGTTGGATCAGCTCTAGTAGCTTGGGGGTAGAGTCTATGGGAATCTTTTTTATTTATTTATTTTTTTTTTTTTTGGCCAGTCCTGGGCCTTCGACTCAGGGCCTGAGCACTGTCCCTGGCTTCTTCCCGCTCAAGGGTAGCACTCTGCCACTTGAGCCACAGCGCCGCTTCTGGCCGTTTTCTGTATATGTGGTGCTGGGGAACTGAACCTAGGGCCTCATGTATCCGAGGCAGGCACTCTTGCCACTAGGCTATATCCCCAGCCCTATGGGAATCTTTAGGTATAGGATCATGTCATCTGCGAAGAGAGAGAGTTTAACTTCATCTTTACCTACTTGGATCCCCTTTATATTTTCTTCTTGCCTGATTGCTCTGGCTAGAAATTCTAGTACTATGTTGAAGAGCAGGGGAGACAGTGGATATCCCTGCCTTGTTCCTGATTTTAAAGGGAATGGCTTTAGTTTTTCACCATTTAGAGTTATGCTTGCTGTTGGTTTGTCATGAACTGCCTTGATTATATTCAGGAATGTTCCCTGGAATCCCAGTTTTTCCAGGGCTTTTAGCATAAATGGGTGCTAGATTTTATCAAACGCTTTTTCCGCATCCAGAGATAAAACCATATGGTTCTTTAGCTTGCTCCGGTTGATGTGGTGGATTACATTAATTGACTTGCGTATATTAAACCAACTTTGCATCCCTGGGATGAATCCAGTTTGATCGTGGTATATGATTTTTTTGATGACCTGTTGAAGTCGATTGGCCAGAATTTTGTTGAGAATTTTTGCGTCTATGTTCATCAGGGAGATCGGTCTATAGTCCTCTTTCCGTGATGAGTCCCTGCCTGGTTTTGGGTTGAGGGTTATAATGGCTTCATAGAATGAGTCGGGAAGTGAATGTTCTCTTTCAATTCCATTGAAGAGCTTGAGAAATATTGGTGTGAGTTCTGTTTTGAAGGCCTTGTTGAAATCTGCAGTGAATCCGTCTGGCCATGGGCTTTTCTTGTATTGGAGATCATTTATTGCCATTTCTATTTCAATACTGGATATGGGTCTGTTTAGGAGGTTTAAATCTTCATGGTTCAGTTTGGGGATATGAATTTTTTCTAGGAAATCATCCATTTCTTCCAAGTTCTCGAATTTGTTGGCATAAAGGTTTGCAAAATAGTCCCTTATTATTTTCTGAATTTCGGTTATTTCTGTGGTGATGTTACCTGTTTTATCTCTTATCTTGTTTATTTGAGTGTGCTGCCTTTGTTTTTTCATCAGGTTTGCCTGGGGTCTGTCTATCTTGTTGATTTTTTCAAAGAACCAACTCTTTGTTTTGTTGATTCTTTCGATGGTTTTTTCGTCTCTAATTGATTTAATTCTGATTTGATTTTAATTATTTGCTTCCATCTATTGATTTGGGGTTTGGATTGTTGTTCTCTCTCAAGAAAATTAAGGTGCTTCCTTAAATTATTGAGTTGCTGTTTCTCCAGTTTGTTGATGTATGCACTCTCAACCTCCACTTCTAAGAGTCCTGCAGCTGCTGTTTACTTTGTAAAAAATTCCTTGTTTATGTTAGCTCTCTTTCCAGGATCCTGGGTAGAAAAGCATCTTGGGATGGGAAGTATTCTGACCCTCATGGAAGGACTACTTCTAAAGTTAGGGACAGGAAAAGAACCATAAAGACAAGGACTGAATCTAGACCTATGATGAGATGATGAGCAGAACCCAAGGTGCCAAAGACCCAATTGGCATCCACAAGAAACATCCTGGTCAGAGATGGACTCTGTCTTCACAGTAGTCCAGATAAAGTAGAAAAGTATAAGATATTTATTTATGCAGCAGGACTTTCCAGTTGCTTTCATGGGCCTTATAGAAAATATGTAGCGTTACATGATCTGGACCGTTGAAGAACCAATATTTAGTAAAGGGAGGGAAGAGGCATAGAGAGAGGGGGAAAGAGGAAAGAGAAAGATTAACATTACAATGTAGTGTTTTGTTTTGAATGCAAGCTTGGAGATAACAGAGTCCTGATTAGAATGGAGCAGGCTAGCTTACCTGTATACCAAAGCTATCAATTGCAGAGGTCGAATCAGGGAATCCTGGAAAGAGTGGCACACACTGGACACTCAGTTGTTTAAGGTGTGCTCTTAGAAATTTAGAAATAAAATGTCACTGTGTTTCTCAACAAGATAGATATTCATATGTATAAGTAGGTCTAAAAAATAGACAAGACTCATCACAGGATGAGTGAGCCATTTGACAATGCCTTGTGATGATGTGTGGCTTTGGATAAGTTGTTGATCTCCATGATATGCATTAGTATTATGCCTACATATGTGATTGTTCGATATTATTACAATGTAATTTAATTCACAAATGAGTAGCAAAGCCTTTAATCATGTGCCATAAGTCACAGCCTATGATTTCTGTTGTAGCAGAAACTACCAAAAGGCTAGGAGGTTGACAATGAAGAGGCAGGTGGAGGCACTATCCTGGAAAAAAGACATGGGAGTAGGTTTTCTGCTTCTTTTCAAGCACTGCAAGATGTCCGGGAGCCTTCCAAAGAATGGCACCATAGGGATATTCAGAGGAGACCTTTAAAAGGACCAACATGATGTGGGAGAATCAAAGTGGGGAGGACAGAGCACATGGCCCAGAGAGCTGCAGAGAAGCAAACAGTCAAAGTTGGAATTGGCAGTGGAAAGGCAAGAGAGGATGACTAAGTGTGAGCCCTAGAAATCCTGGCAGATCCCATCAGTGGCTTTTGCTCACCCTTCAAGCTCTGCTGATCAGAGGACTATGAGTGGCAACTGCTCACATAGCCTCTCTGCTCTACAACAATATATCTATAAAGATGCAAATTTTTTGGTGCTCATCCTGGGACTTGAACTCAGGACCCGGGCACTATATCAGAGCTTCCCTGCTTAAGGCTAGTGCTCTACCACCTGAGATACAACTTCACTCCCTCCACCGCTTTGGCTTATTTTGTATTGCACTTTAAAAATTTTTATTTTCAAGGTGATATACAGAGGGGTTACAGTTACATACATAAGGTAGTGAGCATGTTTTTGTCAAACTTATTACCTCCTCCCTCATTTTCTCCCACCTTTCTTCCTCCCCAATCCCAACATTCCTCCTCCTCCTCCCCCACCTCCCCCTCCTCCTCTTCCTCCTCCTCCCTCCCCCCCTCCTCTGCTTTTGTGATTAATTGGAGATAGTCTCACAGACTTTCCTGCTCTAACTTGGCTTTGAACAGTGATCCTTAGGCCTCAGCCTCCTAAATAGCTAAGATTACAAGTGTGATCCACTTGTGCCCCTCAGTCTGTACAAGAGTAAAGGCAGGTGTCAATATTAAGAGGAGAGCAGTAGAAACCTTAAAAATCAAAAGGCAGGGAGGAGCAGAGATAGCAGAGAGAATCGAGGAGCAGGAAATGAGTTTTTCTCTAAATTTTAAGTAGGTTTTAAGGATTGGTGAGAAAATCTCAGGGGAGTGTAAAGTACCTGTCAAAGTCCAAGGACACCTGTGAAAGTGTATGTTTCACAATGAACAAAGAAGTGGGTATTTTTGGTATATTATAGGAGACCTAGAGACACTTCTGATCTCTCTCTTAAGAGATAATCCTGGTGAGGGTCTACTCCACGTTCATTTTCAGGCTGTCTTTCAGGAGGACTGTTCTCCACTGACTTGCCTTTGTTTTCTGTCTTCCCGCAGATGGACCAACAACTTCTGCTCAGTTACAACTTCTCCCCAGAAGTCGAATTCAGGACAGTAAGGTCACTCACCCTGGGAAAAATCACAGGTGTGTTCATCCTAGTGCATTCTAGTGCACCTTTCTGCTGCACTTTGTTAAAACCAAATAAATCATTTTCATTGGGATCTTTAGTGATTCAAATTATACTCTCAAGATATCCTCAATCCAGGACCAAGGTGTGTGATGTAGGGTATGTTAAAATGTATGTGTGGCAAGGCTAGAGACGGCTTTTATTATTAATTTCAGAAAGATAAAGCACTAGAGTAATTATATAAAATAATATTTTAATTTAAACAGTATATGAATTGTTTTAATAATTTACATTTTACTTCATTTACTTAACTTTTATTAAAATGAAGTAGAAAAACTGAACAATTGAAAGAGCCACTGATGGTTTACTCCTAGCTACTCAGGATCACAGTTCAAAGCCAGCTCAGGCGGGCCAGTCGGAGAGACTCTATGTATAATAAATGACCAAATAATTCTGGAAGCTCAAAGACTGTGCCCAAGCCCCAAGTTCAAGCCCCAGGACTGGCAAAAAATAAAAATAAAAAATAAAATAAAATAAAATAAACACAAAAAAACAACCGGATTGAAATCTTTTATAATAGTTTTCTTTTCCTACTGAAAATTGTTGGAATTTCCATTTTCTATTGGAGAGTATTTACCAGGTTCATGCAAGATTGAGATTTTCATATCCCCTTTAAGATATGAACATTTTATCACATAGATATTACCTCTTGTAATATCTTTTTGCGCTTTTATCTACATTTCCTACTATTAATAACAAAAAGTTAAATTTTTCTTTGGTTAGAATTTGGCTGGTCTATTCTTTGCTCATCCTTTCAATTCTTTTGTTTAAACCTCATATAGAATATTATAAAGGACAGCTGAATTTTGTTTTTATACCTAATCTGCTCATCTCTTTGTTCCAATTTGTCAAGTACAGATCCCATTGATTTTGAAATTATGTACAAAGCTGGACTTATTTCTGCCTGGTTAATTATTGGTTTGACAATTCCTATGAACCTGATCATGTTACTGTATCAATCCTAGTGCAAGGTGGCAAATGGTAACATAGGACATTTCAATCAGGAATTGATTTAAGATAAGACACTGGTTTCTTACAGAATTGTTGTAGTACCAAACAAGGATTCTTGTTAAAGTTTCATGTATAGCTCTCCAGAAATTCTGACCAAATCCATGGGAAATATTGATTACCTACTTATGGCAGACAAAAGACTGACATGGTGGTCCCAACTTACAATGGGTGGAACAAAGTCATTAAGAAATGGCTGCAGAGAGTTTCATCCTATCAAGACTGAGCATAACCTGAGTTCACAAAGCTAACTCTACTCTGTCTAAAATGTAAATTTCAGTCTCCCAAATGAAAGTTAATAGAAACAATGGATAATAATGACTTCTGGGTTGATTCCTTTTTTTTAAAGTACAAATTTATTTTTCTGAATACAAATTTATTTTCCTGTTTCCTGTTAGGTAATTCTTTTCTTTTCATGGGAAGGGGGTGTTTTTATTGTTTTTAAGTAGTTATACAAAGCAGTTGCCATTCAACAAAGCAGTTTATTAATACAGTGCTAATGTCACCCTTTCAACATGCATACACATTCCTGCCAACTTCCTTCGCTTTTGCTTAACATTTTCTTTGACATTTAACAAAGTACTTTATATATACATGCTTCTTGATCTGTGTTATCCCTTCACCACTTTTTTCAGCCCTCTTCAGGTGGGGCAAAATAATGAAGAAGGAAGAATAGAGGCAAGAATTCATTATATCCACAAAGAATTGAGGAAGATAGAGGAATTTCTCTTTCTTTCTTATCCCATCTCTGACTCATAATACAGTACTTATTTATCTGCATATGTCTTTATTTTATTTACAATACTATAGCCAACCTTTTTGTTTTCCATTGCTTCCTGTCCTTTATGTGTTCTTACATTCTTCCAGAGTTGATTTCCTTCACTCTGAAACAAGTCCTTTTGATTTTTTTTTCTCAATATCAAATGGTATTTCCCTTCTGGTGTGACTAAAGGATTCAGAGTTGTGAAGGAGCCACTGGCACTAGTTGATAGAATCACCTCTGCAGTTAGGGGTGTTATGTTAGCTTACAACATTCCCTAAACTTCCCTAAATGATGAATGTTAGGATGTCTCCATCCCTCCCCACCAGTGAAACATTTTCCCTAGCACATCTCTTCATCCTGGCCTCCTGGCTCCAGTGTTTGCTGTTGGAAAGACTCCTATCAATCTCCTGGAAATTCCTGTGGCAAGGCCTATTGACAACTTCTACCTACTGCATTGAAAATCTCATTCTCTTTGGTCTGTTGCCATTGTCTTATTGTAGACTTCTTAAAATATCTTGTAGATTTATCGGTCTGGAATTCATAGGTATGTGTGTTGTTTATGGGCATTATTCATCTTTATGCATTAGTTCTCAAAAATCTCGATTGTATCAGATATTACTTTTTATACACCATCTTCATTTAGACTTGAATTGGATAATTCTCAGATTCCAAATATATTGTATTACAATCATGTGCCACTCACTGTGCCCAACTTCTTAGGAGTTTTTTCATTGTTTTATTTAGTGCATATTAATTGAAAAACATGAAAGGGTTGATAATGATATTCCCTGATTGAATACAGTATAGTTTTATCTTATCTACCCTTCTCTTACTCTTTTTCTTTTTTTTTTTTTCAGTTGCTCTGCTTGAACTGAGGGCTTTAAAACTGTCCCTGAGGTTCCTTATGTTCAAGGCTAGCACTCAACCACTTGAGCTCGAGATACCCTTCCAGTTTTTGAGTAGTTAATTGGGAATAAGAGTCTAAGAATCTCACAGGGACTTTTGTGCCTGAGCTGGATTCGAACTCTGATCCTCAGATCTCAGACTCCTGAGTACATAGGATTATAGATGTGAGCCACCAGCCCCCAGTTCTTATACTTTCTTTTTTGTTTAATGTATTTTTACTACCTTGAGTTGCCATTCAACAAAATATTTTATGAATATATTGCATCTTGATTAATGTTACCCTTTCAAAATTCTCACCTCTCTCTCCCAACCCATCTTTTCCCTAATTTTTCTTACTTTTTTGGCATATGTATTTATTGTTTCTGGCCATTTAACAAACAATTTCGTACACAATACATTTTGATATGTCATCCCTTTAAATACTATAACCCCCTTCCAACCACCCCTTCCTTTAGTTGATTTAATCTTGTGGTATATACAATGAATTCTTGCCTGCATTCTCCCCTCTTGCCCCTCCCCCAGCATTCATTCATTCATTCATTCATTCATCTACCCCTCTCACCTTGGTCCCACACCTCATTTGCAATTATACATTTCCTGTTACTTCCTTTGTTGGGCTTTGAAATGGTCTTTCAAAAGAAATATACTATTTGATCTCTCCATAGAATCTACCATACTTCAGTTAATTCATTTGTAACTACTTACATACCACTCAGTGTGTTTATACGTTGTAGCTACGATGATTGAGGGAAATCATACAACCTTTGTTTCTCTAGGTCTGGCTTACTTCACTTTTCCCCCCATATCTATTTCCTATGAATGGGGCAGTATAATCCTTTCTGATGGACAAATAGAATTCTATTGTGTATATATTGCATGTATTCCACATTTTCTCTATTTATTTATCCATGGGGGGGGCATCTGAGTGGATTCCATATGTTAACTATGGTAAACAGTGCTGCTACAAATGTGATTGTGCTGGTGGCATTACTGTAGCCTTCTTTGTGCTCAATTGGATAAGTGTCCAGGAGTGGAACTGCTGAGTCACAGGGTTTTTCTATGTTTATATATTTTTTCTTTTTTTTTTTACTTTTCATTTCATTTAATTTTTTAAATTTAATTTTTCTTGTCAAGGTGATGTACAGAGGGGTTACAGTTATGTATGTAAGGTAGCAAGTTCCTTTCTTGTCAAATTTATTACCTCCTCCCTCATTTTCCTACTTTTCCTCTTCCCCAACCCTACCTCCCACCCCCAGTTGTAGAGTTGGTTTACAACACTTTTGTCTTGTGAGTATTGCTATTGCATTGGTTCGCCTTTTACCCTTTCTCTCACCTTTTGATGTTCACCTTCCCTTCCCTGATTCAGACAAACATATATACAATACCCAGGGTACCCAAATTAAATACAGTGACAACAGGTGCAAAACCATAGGGAAGGTAAAAAGAAAGAAATAAAGAAAGAATTTCAAATAGTACATTAAAAAAAACATCAACAATGATAAACCATTTGTTTCTATAACTTGGAGTTCATTTTGCTTAGCATCATCTTATGAGATCAAACATATATAGGTATTGAGTTATTGTGATCATGTCCTGGGGCTATGCTAGACATATACTGATTATTCAATGAGGGAATCCATAGAGTCTATTGTTCTTTGGGTCCAGCTCACTTCACTTAGTATGATTTTTTTTCCCAAGTCTTTCCATTTCCTTACGAATGGAGCAATGCCATTCTTTCTGATAGAAGCATAGAATTCCCTTGTGTATATATAAAAAATTTCTTGATCCATTCATCTACTGAGAGGCATCTGGATTGGTTCCACAAACAAGACCATACTAAAGCTACCTGCACAACCATGTTCATTTCAACACTATTAACCATAGCTAAAATAAGTTTAAGTTTTTGAGGAATCTCCTTACCCATGAACAAGTTTACGTTCCTACCAAAAGATAACAAACTTTCCTTTTCACTCCATTCTGCCTAGAATTTGTTGCTGTTCATTTTCTTGATTATGGCAATTCTCACAGGCGAGAGATGGAATCTAAAATTTTTTAATTTGCATTTCATTCATGGACAGAGATGTTGAACATTATTCTTCATTGACATATCATTTTTTTAAAGTTTTTATTATAAAAGTGATGTACAGAGAGGTTACAGTTTCATACGTTAGGCATTGGATACATTTCTTGTACTGTTTGTTACATTGTCCCTCATACCCCCCTCCCCCATCCCCCTTCCTCCCCCTGAAGTGTTCAGTTCACTTACACCAAACAGTTTTGCAAGTATTGCTTTTGTTTTTGTTTCTCTTATTTTAGCCTTTGTCTCTCAATTTTGGTATTCCCTTTCAATTTCCTAATTCTAATACTAGTATACACGGTTTCCAATATACTAAGATAAGATTACAGAGATATTGTAGATACAATCACAAGAAGGTGATACAAGAACATCATCAATAGTGGAAACTACAGATACACATGGGATGTTGAAAGTAGTTACAACTGTGATATAACAATCATTTCCATAAAATGGAGTTCATTTCACTTAGCATCATCTCATGTGATCATAATGGTATAGCTATTGGGCTCTTGTGATCCTCTGCTGTGACTTGCCTAAACCTGTGCTAATTATTCCCAATAAGGGAGACCATAGAGTCCATGTTTCTTTGGGTCTGGCTCACTTCACTTAGTATAATTTTTTCCAAGTCCTTCCATTTCCTTACAAATGGGGCAATGTCATTCTTTCTGATAGAGATATAAAATTACATTGTGTATATGTACCACATTTCCCTGATCCATTCGTCTACGGAGGAGCACCTGGGTTGGTTCCAGAATCATGCTATGGCAAATTGCACTGCAATGAACATTGCTGTGCTGGTGGCTTTACTGTGATTTTGTTTGTGGTTTTTTGGATAAATACCCAAAAGTGGGGTTGCTGGGTCATAGGGTAGTTCTACATTTAGCCTTCTGAGGAATCTCCATACTGCTTGCCAGAGTGGCTGAACCAGTTTACATTCCCACCAATAATGAAGTAGGGTTCCCTTTTGGCCACATCCCCTCCAACAACTGTTATTGTTAGTTTTCTTGATATATGACATTCTTACTGGGGTGAGATGGAATCTCAATGTTGTTTTGATTTGCATTTCTTTTATGGCCAGTGATGTAGAGCACTTTTTCATATGTCTCTTGGCCATGCTCATTTCCTCATCGGAGAAGTCTCTTTGTAGGCCTTTAGCCCATTTGATGAGCGGGCTACTAGTTCTTTGCGGTTTTGTTTTGGAGGAAGGTAATTTTTTTAGTTCTGCATATATTTTAGATATGAGGCCTTTGTCCGTTGAATGGCCGGTAAAGATCTTCTCTGAGTCTGTGGGCTTTCTGTTTATCTTGCAAGCTATGTCCTTTGCCATGCAGAAGCTCTGCAGTTTGATGCAGTCCTATTTGTCCAACCTTTCTTTGATTTGTAGCTTTTCTGGGTCTTTGTTAAGGAAGTTCCGTCCTGCGCCAAGGAGCCCAAGTGTTTCTCCTACTTCTTCCTTTAGTGTTTTCAGGGTGTCTGTTTTGATTTTGAGGTCTTTAATCCATTTGGAATTGATTTTGGTGCAGGGTGATATATAAGGATCTAGTTTTAGTTTGTTGCAGGTGTTGAACCAGTTTTGCGAGCACAATTTGTTAAAGAGGCTATCTTTCTTCCAAACTATTGTTTTAGCCCCTTTATCAAAGATTAAGTAGGCGTAGTTCTGTGGGTTCATATCGGGGTCTTCAATTCTGTTCCATTGGTCTTCAGGCCTGTTCCAGTAACAATACCAAGCTGTTTTTATTACTATAGCTTTACAATACAGCTTGAAGTTGGGTATTATAATTCCTCCAGCACTGTTCTTTCTGCTTAGGATTGTTTTTGCTAATCTAGGTCTTTTATTATTCCATATGAATTTCTGGATTGCTTCCTCTATTTCATCAAAAAATCGTGTTGGGATATTAATGGGTATTACAATGAATTTGTAGATAGCCTTTGGCAATATTGCCATTTTGATTATATTAATCCTCCCAATCCAGGAGCATGGGAGGTTTTCCCATTTCCTTAGTTCTGACTTAATTTTGTTTTTCAAGTTTTAAAGTTCTCCTCAAAGAGGTCTTTCACTTCTTTGGTTAAGGTTAGTCCTAGGTATTTTATGTTTTGGGGGCTGTTGCAAAGGGCGTTGCTTTCCTGATATCAGCCTCGGTCTTTGGGTCGTTAGCATAGAGAAAGGCCGTTGATTTTTGAAGGTTTATTTTATATCCTGCAACTTTGCCAAAGTGTTGGATCAGCTCTAGTAGCTTGGGGGTAGAGTCTATGGGATTCTTTAGGTATAGGATCATGTCATTTGCGAAGAGAGAGAGTTTAACTTCACCTTTACCTACTTGGATCCCCTTTATATTTTCTTCTTGCCTGATTGCTCTGGCTAGGAATTCTAGTACTATGTTGAAGAGCAGGGGAGACAGTGGATATCCCTGCCTTGTTCCTGATTTTAAAGGGAATGGCTTTAGTTTTTCACCATTTAGAGTTATGCTTGCTGTTGGTTTGTCATGAACTGCCTTGATTATATTCAGAAATGTTCCCTGGAATCCCAGTTTTTCCAGGGCTATTAGCATAAATGGGTGCTGGATTTTATCAAACGCTTTTACTGCTTCCAGAGATAAAACCATGTGGTTCTTTAGCTTGCTCCGGTTGATGTGGTGGATTACATTAATTGACTTGCGTATATTAAACCAACTTTGCATCCCTGGGATGAATCCCGTTTGATCGTGGTGTATGATTTTTTTGATGACCTGTTGAAGTCGATTGGCCAGAATTTTGTTGAGAATTTTTGCGTCTATGTTCATCAGGGAGATTGGTCTATAGTCCTCTTTCCGTGATGAGTCCCTGCCTGGTTTTGGGATGAGGGTTATAATGGCTTCATAGAATGAGTCGGGAAGTGAATGTTGTCTTTCACGTCCATTGAAGAGTTTGAGAAATATTGGTGTGAGTTCTGTTTTGAAGGTCTTGTAGAATTCTGCAGTGAATCCGTCTGGACCTGGGCTTTTCTTAGATGGGAGATTATTTACTGCCATTTCTATTTCAATACTGGATATGGGTCTGTTTAGGAGGTTTAAATCTTCATGGTTCAGTTTGGGGATATGAATTTTTTCTAGGAAATCATCCATTTCTTCCAAGTTCTTGAATTTGTTGGCATAAAGGTTTGCAAAATAGTCCCTTATTATTTTCTGAATTTCGGTTATTTCTGTGGTGATGTTACCTGTTTTATCGCTTACCTTGTTCAATTGAGTGTGCTGCCTTTGTTTTTTGGTCAGGTTTGCCATGGGTCTGTCTATCTTGTTGATTTTTTCAAAGAACCAACTCTTGGTTATGTTGATTCTTTCGATGTTTTTTTCGTCTCTAATTGATTTAATTCTGATTTGATTTTAATTATTTCCTTCCATCTATTGATTTGGGGTTTGGCTTGTTGTTCTCTCTCAAGGAAATTAAGGTGCTTCCTTAAAATAATTGAGTTGCTGTTTCTCCAGTTTGTTGATGTATACACTCAGAGATATAAATTTTCTTCTGAGTACTGCCTTTGCTGTGTCCCAAAGGAGCTGGTACTTTGTGTCCTCAACTTGGTTGAAGTCCATAAACATTTGAATTTCCGTTTTAATTTCTTCAATGACCCTCTGATGGTTTAGCAGTGTGTTGTTTATTCTCCATGAATTGTAGCAATTTCTGTGGTGACTGTTTGAGTTGAGCTCTAATTTTATTCCATTGTGGTCTGAGAGAATGCAGGGAATGGTTTTGATACTTCTGAATTTGTACAGATTTTCTTTGTTCACTAAGATGTGATCTATTTTGGAGAATGTTCCATGTGCTGCCGAAAAGAATGTGTATTCTGTCCTTGCTGGGTGGAATATTCTGTAGATGTCAATTAAGTCTAGTTGGTCTATGCAATTGTTTAGTTCTGTGGTTTCTTTGTTCAGTTTTTGGCGTGTTGATCTGTCCAGAGTTGACAGTGGAGTGTTAAAGTCCCCAACTATCAATGTGTTAGGGTCTATGAGTGTTTTTAGAGCCAGTAGTGTTTGTTTGATGAAGTTGGGTGCTCCTGCATTTGGTGTGTAGACATTTAGAATGGTTATTTCTTCCTGTAGGAGAGATCCTTTTACTAGAATGTAGTAACCTTCTTTGTCTCTTCTTACCTTTTTTAATTTGAAGTCAATTTTGTCTGATACTAGGATTGCAACTCCAGTCTGCTTATAGGGGCCATTTGCTTGATAGATTTGTTTCCAGCCTTTCACTTTTAGAAGATGTTTATTTTTGCTGGATAGATGTGTCTCTTGGAGGCAGCAGAAAGATGGATCTTGATTCTTGATCCAACTCATGAGCTTATGTCGTTTGATTGGAGAATTAAGTCCATTAATGTTGACAGTTAGGATTGAGAGATGATCATTTGTTCCTTTCATTATCACTATCTTGTTTAAAGCTGTGTCTTCCCATTTCTTGATCTGATGTTTACTAATTAGGGTTCATTTCTCTGTGTTGGGATCTTGATTATTTTCCCTGTATAGTACATCTTTAAGGATTTTGTGTAAAGCTGGTTTGGTGGAGATATATTGTTTCAGTTTTTCCTTATTGTGGAAGACTTTTATTTCACCTTCAGCTATGAAGGAGAGTTTGGCTGGGTACAGAATTCTTGGTTAGTAGTTATTTTTATTTAGAGTTTGGTATACTTCATTCTAGGCTCTCCTTGCTTTCATGGTCTCTGCTGAGAAGTCTGGGGTCATTCTGATTGCTTTTCCTTTATATGTGATTGTTTTCTTTCCCTAACAGCTTTGTGTATTTTTTCCTTGCATTCTGCTGAAGCTGTTTTGATCACAATGTGTCGGTGGGATGTCCTATTCTGGTCTGGTTGATTTGGGGTTCTAAATGCTTCTTGTATCTGTATAGGCCTTTCCTTCTGGATGTTTGGGAAGTTCTCAGCTAATATTCTGTTAAATAGGGTTCCTATCCCATTAACCTCTTTCTCCAAGTTTTCCTCAATACCTATTATCCTTAAATTGGGCTTCCTGATCGTGTCTTGAATCTCCTGTAGCGATCTGTTTTTTTGATTGGACTGGGTTTGTACTGATTTTTGATGTTTCTCCATAGAATCTAAGGAATCTTCAGCTCCTGAGATTCGATCCTCTGCTTCAGTTAGTCGGGAATGTGGGCTAGCTCTTTTCCTTCTGACTGGTCTTTTCTGATGATTTCCATGTCATTTCTTACTTCTTGTATGGACTTCTTTATTTCATTAACTTCATTAATTTTGTTTTGAGTTTTGTCTCTCAAATCTTTATGCTGGGTAGCTATCTTTTCATTTGACTCTGGAAGTTCATTTATCTTTCTATTTGTGGATGCCATGAAATTCTCCATTAATTTTTGCTTTGCCTCCTCACGCTCTAGCATAATTGTCTGAAGAGATTCAAACATTTCATTTATCATGTTTATCAGTAGACTTTGTAGAGCATTTTGAGGGTTCTCTTCTATGTCTTTGATTGACTGCTCTGCTTCCTGCTTGTTTTGATTGGGGAACAAGACTTCATTGTTTGCCATCTTTCTTGTGTTTCTTCTGCCCATTTGAATTGGGGATGCCAGTCTACCAGCACCTGTGAGCACCGTTTAAGACCCAAAGCAGCCCTTACCAAGCACTGTTGTGTAAATCTTACAAGTTCACAATTATATACAGATAACTTGTATACCTGCCTATAAAGTTAGATTTGGTGTTCCTAAAGAATACAATTTCAATATAACAACCGATCCTGGGCCCTGTATTCAGTAGATACTTATTTACTGTTACAACCCTATATGCAATTCTTGTTTTTATATTAAGTTCTTTTAGGACTGGCTTTCTCTATGAACCCCTTTGATTCACTCATATTAAGCTGGGATACCCTATATCCAATAACCAGGAGTCAATGGAACCTGGAGGTCCAGGCAGTAAGTCAGGAGGGTAAGTTGGAGGTAGTAAAGAGAATAGAGTAAAATGTATTGGGGGGGTGGTGATTTTGGTTTAGTTTCAGTGACGTGGAAATGTGGAGAAGAGTAGAATCAGTAGAAAGAACAAGTTTAAAATGACAGACACTGGAGAGTTAGCAGAAAAGAGTGGAGGTGTTATACATAGGAAAATAATTTTTAAAGAAATAGAATGCTGGGGCTGGGGATATAGCCTAGTGGCAAGAGTGCCTGCCTCGGATACACGAGGCCCTAGGTTCGATTCCCCAGTACCACATATACAGAAAACGGCCAGAAGCGGCGCTGTGGCTCAAGTGGCAGAGTGCTAAGCCTTGAGCGGGAAGAAGCCAGGGACAGTGCTCAGGCCCTGAGTTCAAGGCCCAGGACTGGCCAAAAAAAAAAAATAGAATGCAAAGAGAGAAATAAAGCAAAAATACTGGAAGACAGATATACAGAACAGAGAAAAATTATTTAAAAAAGAAGAAAAAATAAATAAAAAGGAAAAAAAATAAACAGAAAAGGAACAACCCCCCCCCCCCAAAAAAAAAAAACTTGATAAAACATACCGGTAAAAATGGAAAACAAACAAATAAAAAACAAAAAAAAAAAACATCAACCAATGATGTATCAGATGTGAAAAAATTAAAAAGAAAATTTTAAAAAATGTTTAAAAATATGTTTAAAAAAAAAAAAAAAGAATGGAGTCCTTCTTGTTTGCGTGGTCTCTCCCCGCCTCTGGTTTCCTTTCAATGGTCTGCAGTCTATTTTCCTGATTGGCTGGTTTGACTTGATTTCAGTTTGCAAGGGGTAGATCTGTTCTGACCTTTCTCCCCTGTTGGTGCAATCCTGGGTCTCTGAGGTTTGCACAGCTTGCAGGTGGGCCTTGGTGTCCTCTGTACATGGGGATGTGAGCAGTCTCAGGAACTGTGGCTCCTCTTTCTGCTGTAGGGCCACTGCCTTTGATGCCTGGATTTGAATAGGCTGTGGACTCAGCAGGGTGGGGCGCCTCTGGCCTGTTTTGCTCCGCTGAGACTTGCTTGCCTGGGGGAGGCGGCCTCCTTGGCAGAGGTGGCTATGGAATGCAGCTCCGTTTTGGGATGGGAATTGGGCTTCCTCTGTGACGGGACTGTTTAGCTGTTCAGGAACTGTTTGTTCCTCCCTCTGGTGTTTTCGTGCCACCGGTAGCTGCTCGCAGCTTTTGCTTTAAATTTAGAAATTCCGGCAGGCAGGACGGGGCACCTCTGGCTAAGCCGCGGCCCAGGACTTGCCTCCCACCAGGGCAGGGGGCGTTCTCCTGGGTGGAGCTGGCTCTCACTGTTCTGTCCCTCCTGCCCTTTTCAAAGATGGCTTCTTTGACCTCACTTTCCCCAGGCCCGCTTCAGTTCCAATCTGGTCTGACCCTATGCCAGTGGCAAAGATGGCGCTTTGCTCTGGCGGTGGGGGCAGGGATGCCTTCCAGAAGCTGCTCTGTGGGCAGGAGTGAGAATATCTTTTGTGGGGTACTCATGCTTTCTCTGCAATGTCAGGTCATCCGTGCTCAGCCGCCATCTGGAGTATTTCTCGCTGGTCTACGCTATGTGCTTTACTCACATGGAGTGCGGGTTGCTGTGCCAGGCGCTGTGCAGGGCACTGTGCCGGTGCCAGCACTGGCGCAGCAGCGGGACACTGCCCGGAGCTCAAATCTGTGTTTTCAGACCAGCAAAGTCGATTTTTCCTTCCTGGTCAGAATCCCTGTACTGTTAGAACTTAATTTGGCTGTCTTTCTTGGAGTAAAAGTTTCTATGGGGTGAGAAAACTGCAATGTTGGAGGGAGCTCCTCTAGGGCTCTCCTTCTCCTCCGCGGTCTTCTGGTCGACTCACTGACCTATCATTTGTTATTAGCTTCCTTGCAATTTATATTTTTTCTTATATTTTTATTTCTAAAAGTGACATTTTTGGAATTGTTTGTCCTTTTATCTTTTGTCTCTCAATTTTGATATTCCCTTTCCCTTCCCTAGTTCTAATACAAGTATATACAGTTTCCAGGGGACTCAGATGAGATATAGTGATAGCAGGGGCACAACCACAAGAAGGGGATACAAGAGGAACAACAACAAAAAAGCTACAAAAGCAATACTTACAAAACCATTTGTTGTAAACCAAATGAACAACTTGTGGGAGTGGGAGATAAAAGGGGAAAGGAAGGGGGCAATGTGGGAGGAGGTAACAAGTTGAACAAGAAATGCACTCACTGTCCCACTGTGAAACTGCAACCCCTCTGTACATAACTTTGACAATAAATAAATAATTATTCATTAAAAATGACATTTTATTCTTTTTGTGACATTGCTCATTTCTTATTTCCATTGTTTTATATCTCTAAACATTTTACTAGTACTTATTGAACCTATCTATTGACATTATTAATTCCATATCTGATACTTATGGGATTCAAATATATTACTATTTTCTAACACCTAAGTCAGCTATATCTTTATGCTGTGTGTATGAGTCTATACAGATACCCATAAGAATATTCATACAAACACTTGCATACAATATACCCATACATTATGCATATTTAGTTAAAATATTACCCTGAGGATCAAAATTTAAGTAATTCTTCTCCAGGTAATATTTGCATTTGTTCTGCCACTTGCCAGGAATATGCTAAATTTAGGACAATTCTACATTCATCTATTATTTTTCTTGAACAGAGGAAGAATGTAAATGAGCTTCAAATTTCAGTGAAATCAAGGCTCTGGTTGAACTCACAACAGAAATCTTATTAATATTAATGTTATGATATATGATTATTACTTTTTATTTTGATTTTTTTGTTATTCATCTGTTTATCTCTTTTGAGTAGGATTTTTGTTTATTCCCTATTGCATTAGATGATTTTCCTTTTCGGGTTTTTTTTTTTTTTTTTTTTTTTTTTTTTTTTGCAAATCCTGGGCCTTGAACTCAGGGCCTGAGCACTGTCCAAGGCTTCTTTTTATGCTCAAGGCTAGCACTCTGCCACTTGAGCCACACCCCCACTTCTGGCTGTTTTCTATATATGTGGTGCTAAGGAATTGAACCCAGGGCTTCATGTATACAAGGCAAGCACTCTTGCCACTAGGTCATATCCCCAGCCCCATGATTTTCCTTTTCATCTAGATATCCTTCAAGCTTACTGTGAGCATTTCTGGTTCTACATCACACTTGTTGAAAAACTCAAGGCTTAAAATTCCCAATCTTCTTCCAATTAAATCAGTTATTTTTCTGCAGTGCAACTCTAAGAATGATTTATGGATTATAGTATGAGTGAGAAAAGTGAACCACCCTACTTCAATGAAAACATTTTCTGAAGATGCTTGAGATTCATCTATGATATTTCATCCACTTTTCCACTGCTACTGAATATTGACTCAGGATGTTTTACTTAATAGGCAGTTACTCTACCCCTTATGGTATACCTATACCACTATTTGCTCTAATTTTTTTGACCCATATCTGAACTATGATTTTCCTACTTACACTTCCTCCATAGCTGAGATGACAAGTATGTCTCATCATACCTGTCCAGATTTTTATGGGTCTTGAAAATATTTTCCCTGGCCTGGCCTTAAGTGATACCCCTCTCAATCTCCACCTCTGTGTTCCCTGGACTACAACATGTATGAGTCACAACACCTGGCATCTCTTTGCTTATGAAAGATGCCATCAAGAAATTGGAAATTTTTGTTGGTTTTAATGGTTCTGTGTAAATATTATCCTGTGTTTTTTTTTTTTTAATATAATTGGGGTCAGGGCTGGAGCCATAGTTAAATGATAGAGTGCTTCCCTTGCAAGCATGAGTCCTTGAGTGCAGTCCATAGTACCATCCTCCATTCCTACAAATGTGTGTTTACACATGTACACAACACACACACACACACACACACAGAGTTTTGTCATTGAATCCTCAAGTCAATCAAATCAGAAGAAGCTTGAAAGAAGCTTGTAAGAAGACATTCTGTGAAAGCATTTTCACTTGAAGCCCAGACCTTTCTTTGTGTAATGGAAGCTCCAGTAGCATTTTCTGCTTCCTTATTACTCCCTCAGGAATCTTGCCACTGTGTTCCAAGCATCTTTGAACCTTTTGAGTTAAATTAAGAATGACAAAAAGAGGATTTAAGTTAAATCAAGGAAGTATGTGTTCCATTAACAAAGTCATTTTCTTTCCTTTCATTCTTCTCTTTTTTATTTTTTTCTGGCTTCTTTTTTTTTCCTTTTGCTTTTGTTTTTCTTCTTGATGGTACTAAGGTTTAAACTTGGGTAATCACAATTGTTAGGCAGGAATTCTACTTTTTGAGTTATACACATTCCCCACTCTTCTTGTCCTTAGGCTTTGTTTATTTACTTATTTATTGATCAGATCAGGTTTTGTACTTTTTTCCCAAGGCCAGATTTGGACTTAGCCCTCCTACCTATGCCTCCTAAATAATTGTGATTATGGAAATGACTACAACATATATGCAGCTTTTTGCTACAGATGGTGTATCATTTTTTATATGTGCCTTTAACCAAATTCATCTCAATATCTGCCTATCAAGTAGCTGGGATTGTAGGCATGGACCACAACCACTAGCTCTGTCCTATTTTTTTCTAATATTCTGTGTTTATCAGGTAAGAATGAAGTGGACTGTAATTGAAAAACAAGAACTCAGTAAAAAGTCTTTATTTCTCTAAGGATAGGAGACCTCAGTCTAAAAACAAATGGACTTCCCATCCACTGATCTGTTAGGCTGGGGTAATAGGGATTATAGATAACAATGTCTTAAAAATTTGTGGTCTCTTAAAGGTCCCTAACTCAATATGAAAGAGGTATTATGAACATGAGGCTCATTATTAAAGGAGTACATTAATCCCAGGGGTCATTAGAAAGCAAACAGGCTGTGCCCCATGTATAAAGGCATAAAGGAGATTTGGGGGAAATGAAGGAATGGTGAGAAGTTGATAAGTGAGAATAATGACAAATTCTAGTCTACTCCATAATTTTAGAGAAGATTACTTTGTAGGACATTTACTCCTATGCAATGAGGATTTTGTATAGTATATTTGAAGGAAGAAAGTGTAACAAATGTTTCTCCATTTCCTGGGGACTATGAATAGCAGTCCACTATAAAGCAAAACATTTTCTTTTCAGAAGAGGAAGTACAATTCACTATTGTAGAAGATAGTGATTTAAGATATTTTTGGACACAGGGTTGCTACTTTAGAATCCTATGATAAATAAAACAGCTCCTTTCTGGAAGGTTCTTCTGATGCTTACCACCTGCCAATACAGCTCATGCAACCACGTATGTTTTTTTCTATAATTTTTGCTCTTGTCTATGGCAAGCACAAGTCACAACAGGATGCCAAGATTTTGTGTGTATGTGGATTTTTTTACGGTAAAGGTGATATGCAGTGGGGTTACAGTTATATAAGTAAGGAAATGAGTATAATTCTTGTCAAACATTGTTACCCCCTCCTTCATTTTCCCATGCTACCCTTACCCTACCCTCTCTCCCAGGTTGTAAAGTTCATTTCCAACAGTGTCTTGTAAGGGTCACTGTTTTGTTGGTTCTCCCTTGTCCTTTGTCACACCTATTCTGTGATTCTCCTTTCCTTCCCCAAATCATATAAACTTATATTATAGAATACAAAAGGTACTAGAATAAAAAAACAATGACAATGTGGGATAAACCAAAGCAAAAAAAAATGTTAAAAATGAAAGAAAAAAGAAATAACTACATACAGCTAAGGAAAAAAATCTGTTTCCATATCATGTTCATTTCAATTATTTTCATTTTAAAAGATCATATATACATAGCTATTGAGTTATTGTGATCCTCTGCTAGAACTATCATAGAATAATTATTATAATTACTAATTATTGCAAATGAAGATAACCAGGGAACCTATGTTTCTTTGGTCCTAGTTTACTTCACTTAATATGATTTTTTTTTCTAACTAAGCCTTTCTTTTTCCTTACAAATGAGGCATTGAGATTCCACCTCAACCCAGCAAGAATGGCCATTATCAAGAAAACTAATAATAACAGAGGCTGGTGAAGATGTGGCAAAAGGGAACCTACTACATAGTTGGTGGGAGTGTAACTTGTTCAACCATTTTGGAAAGCAGTATGAAGGTTCCTCAAAAGGCTAAGCATAGGTTTTATTTCTTTATTGTCAAAGTGTGGTACAGAGGTGTTACAGATTCATTTGTAAGGCAGTGAGTACATTTCATGTTCAACTTGATACCTCCTTCCTTATTCCCCCCTGTCGGGCTTTCTGTCTCTCCCCTGCAACCCCTTTGGTCCTCGAACCCGGGCTGCCCCACACGCAGGAAGCAAGGATGGAACAAGGGTTATGTGAAAGCCTCAAACCCGTGTGAATGAGAAGGGCCCTTCCTTCCTTTTTGCTCACCTAGAACAAAAGCATGAGACACGTGGGCTGCTTTGGGAAAGCTTCTTGGATTTCCATTTAATAAGGGGAAATGCAAATACACTTATACCAGCAGTGACGGTGGGAGAGGGAGGGACTTGGGGTGCCTAACGGGGCACTAGCGATTGGCTAATGAGCTATCCGTCCAAGAGCGACACCTCAGGACCTCCTCCAAGGGTAATGTCACTTCCCATAGGGTCCCCATCGCCCTAGGTACTGCCATGCCAAGGTGGCACAGGTGCTCTCAGGTGAGAGGCGGGACTGGTCTAACTCCCTCTCCCTGTTCCTCACCCAGGAAGGGGGTAGGTGTGGTTATCTTCCACACAGCCCCAGAGTGGGGGGAAGGGCAGCGTCTTGGGATCGCCCTCTCCCCCTGAATGCCAAACTGAATCCCCAGCACCCTCCTTCCCCCTCCCCCTTTCCCTCTTCCCCCAAGAGTTGTGCAGTTGATTAACACAAAATGGTTTTGTAAGTATTGCTTTTGGAATGGTGTGTCTTTTTGTCGTTGTCTCTCAATTTTGATGTTCTCTTTCCTTTCCCCAGTTCTAATTCCCATATAACCAGTATCCACGGTATTCACATGAGATATAGTGGTAGTGGGGTTGTGTAAAACCACAAGAAAGGAATACAAGAGAAACAAAACTAAACAAACCAATCAAACAAACAGACAAGTGAGAAAAAAAATACAAAAGGTATGGTTTCACATGGCATGTTGATAATAATTACAACAGTGGTTTAACTCTTGTCTCCGTAACATGGAGTTTGTTTCACTTGGCATACTATATGTTATCATATGGGTGTAGCTATTGGGGTATTTTGACCTTCTACCATGACTAGTCTAATTTTATACTAGCTATTCCCTATAAGGGACACCATAGGGTTTATGTTTCTTTGGGTCTGGATCACATCACTTTGAATGATTTTTTCCAAGTCTTTCCATGTCTTTACAAAAGACGCAGTGCCGTTCCTTCTGATGGAGGCATATAATTTCATTGTGTGTATGTACCACATTTGCCTGAACCATGGGTCTACTTAGGGGCATCTTGGGGGGTTCCTTTTTTAGCAAGGCCAATTTGTGCTGCAATGAACGTAGTTGGTCTGATGGCTTTAGTGTAGTCTTGCTTGTAGTCTTTTGGGTAGATGTCCAAAAGTGAGGCTGCTGGCTCGTAGGGGAGCGTTATGTTTAGCCTGCTTAGGAACCTCCACACTGCTTTCTAGAGGGTTTGAACAAGTTTGCATATACACCAGCAATGTAGTAGGGTTCCCTTTGGCCAAATCTTCTCCAGCATTTGTTATTATTTGGATTTCATGATAATGGACATTCTTACTGGGGTGAGGTGGAAACTCAGTGTGGTTTTGCTTTGCATTCTTTTATGGCCAGTGATGTAGAGCACTTTTTCATGTGACTATTGGCCATTCTCATTTCCTCTTCAGAGAAGTTTCATTTTAGTTCTTTAGCCCTTTGGTGAGAGGGCTGTTGGTTCTTTGATTGTTTGTTTTGGACGAATTAAATTTTTTGAGTTCTGTGTATATTTTAGGTATCAGGCTTTTGTCCATTGTATGGCTGGAAAAGATCTATTCCCAATCTGTGGGCTTTCATTTTATCTTGGAAGCTATGTCCTTTGCCCTGCAGAAGCTCTACAGTTTGATACAGTACCACTTGTCCAGGCTTTCTTGAATTTGTTGCATTTCTGGGCCTTTGTTGAGGAAGTTTTTCCAGTGCCAGAGTCCTAGAGTTTCTACTATTTGTTCCTTCTTGTAGAGTTTTCAGGGTGCCAGATTTTAATTCTAGGTCTGTGATCCATTAGGAATTGATTTTGGTGCAGGGTGATAACTAGTGATTTAGTTATAGTTTGTTACAGGTGTTGACCAAGTTTTGCCAGCACCATTTGTTGAAGAGACTGTCTTGTTCCAACCTATATTTTTAGCTACTTTGTCAAACATTAGGTATCCGTAGGTCTGTGCATCCATTTCTGGGTCTTCAGTTATGTTCCACTGGTCCTCAGGTCTGTTCTTGTACCAGTACCAAGCTGTTTTCATTACTATAGCTTTGTAAGACAACTTAAAATTTGGTAATGATATTCCTCCTGCATTACTCTTTCTACTTAGGAGTGTTTTTGCTATTCGGGGTTTTTTATTGTTCCTAATGAATTTCTGAATATCTTCCTCTATTTTATTGAAGAATGGTGTTGGGATATTGGTGGGTATTGCATTGTATTTATAGATAGCTTTTGGTAATATTGCCGTTTTCATGATGTTAATCCTCCCAATCCAGGAGCATGGGATGTTTTTCCATTCCTTCAGTTCTGCTTTAATTTCATATGTCAGGTTTTTAAAGTTCTAACCACAGAGTTCTTTTAGGTATTTTGTGGTTTTTGAGGCTATTGCCAAAGGTGTTGCTTTCCTGATTTCAACCTCGCTCTATGTTGTCCTTGTCTTGCTCCTGATTTTAAATGGAATGGCTTTAGCTTTTCACTATTTTGTAATGTTGTTTTTTGAATGGTTTGTCTTTTTGTCTTTGTATCTCAATTTTGATATTGAGATTGAAGTTTTCCATATCTTGAGTTCTGCCTTAATTTTCTTTTTCAGGTTTTTACAGTCTTCATCACAGAGCTCTTTCACTTATTTGGTTAAGATTATTCCTAGGTATTTTAGGTTTCTTGAGGCTATTGCCAAAGGTGTTGCTTTTGTGATTTCAACCTCGCTCTTCTGGTTGTTGGTGTATATGAAAGCCATTGATTTTTGGGGTTTTATTTTATAGCCTGCTACTTTGCCAAAGATTTGGATTAGCTCTAGTAGCTTGGGAGTAGAGTCTATCAGATCATGTCATCTCCATTGAGAGAAAGTTCAACTTCATCTTTTCCTATTTGTATCCCCTTTATGTTTTCTTCTTGCCTAATTGTTCTGGCTAGGAATTCCAGTACTATGTTGAAGAGGAGAGGAGAGAGCAGACATCCTTGTCTTGCTCCTGATTTTAAATGGAATGGCTTTAACTTTTCACCATTTTGTATTATGCTTGTTGTTGGTTTGTCATAGACAGCCTTTATTATATTCAGGTATGTTCCCTGAAATCCCAGTTTTGCCAGGGCTTTTATCATAAATAGGTGCTGGATTTTGTTGAATGCCTTTTCTGCATCTAGGGATACAACCATGTGATTCTTTGCCTTGTTCCTGTTGATGTGGTGGATTCCATTAATTGAATTGTGTATATTGAACCAACTTTGCATCCCTGGAATGAATACAGTTTGATCATAGTGTATGATTTTTTTGATGATTTGTTCCAACCGGTTGGCCAGAATTTTGTTGAGAATCTTTGCATCAATGTTCATCAAGGAAATTGGTCTATAGTTCCCTTTCCTTGATTGGTCCCTGTCTGGTTTGGGGATTAGCATTATACTAGCATGATAAAATGTGTTTGGTAGTGAGCATTTACTCTCTAGTTCATTGAAGATTTTGAGGACTGTTGATGTGAGATCTGCTTTGAAGGCCTTGTAGAATTCCCTTGTAAATCCTAATGGACCTGGGCTTCTTTGAAAGGGAGATCTCTTATTGCAGTTTCAATTTCATTGCTGGATATGGGTCTGTTCATTAGATTTACACCTTCTTGGTTGAGTTTGGGCATATCAATTTCAGTTCTTCCAGGCTCTGTGATTTGTTTGCATACCAGTTTGCAAAATAGTCACTCATTGTATTCTGGATCTTTGTTGTTTCTGTGGTGATGTTACCTGTTTCATCTCTGATCTTGTTTATTTTGGTGTGCTGTCTTCATTTTTTGGTCCGGTTTGCCAGGGGTCTGTCTATCTTGTTAATTTTTTCAAAGAACCAACTCCTCATTTAGTTGAATCTTTGTTTTGTTTTGTTGTTTTGTTTTTTTTGCTTCTAAGTCATACATCTCTGATTTGATTTTAATTATTTGCTATTGGCTTGTGATTTGTCTTGTTGTTCTCTTTCAAGGAGCTTAACGTTCTTTGTTAGGTTTTTGAATAGAGATTTTTCCAATTTGTTGATGTAGGCGCTCAGGGTTATAAATTTTCCTCTGAGTACTGCCTTTCTGTGTTCCAGAGGAGCTGCTAATTTGTGAGTTCATCTTGGTTAATTGAATAAATATTTGAAATTGTACTCTGATTTCCTCAGTGATCCATTGGGGGTTCAAAAATGTATTGTTCAGTCTCAATGAGTTATGGGGTTTTCTTTGGTGGCCTTTGGCATTGAGCTCTAGTTTTATCCCGTGTGTTCTGAGAGAATGCAATGAATGATTTCAATGTTTCTAAATTTGTGCAAGTTTGCCTTGTTCCCTAACATGTCATGCATTTTGCAGAATGTTCTGCTGAGAAGTATGTATATTCTGGTGTTGCTGGATGGAGTATTCTGTAGATGTTGGTTAAGTCTCAATGGACTGACTATGCAGTTGTTTAGTTCTGAGGTTTCTTTGCTCAGTTTTAGGCATGGTCGTCTGTCCAGAGGTGGGAGTGGTGTGTTAAAGTCTCCAACAATCAATGTGTTTGGGTGTATGAGAGTTTTTAAAGTCAGTAATAATTGTTTGATGAATTTGGCAGCTTCTGTATTTGGTGTGTATATGTTTAATATGGTTATGTACTCCTGTAGGAGAGATCCCTTTATTAGTATGTAATAATTCTCTTTGTCTCTTCTTACTGTTTTTAATTTGAAGTCACTTTTATGTGATACTAGGATTGTGACTCCAGCCTGCTTATGGGGACCGTTTGCTTGATTGATTTTATTCCAGCCTTTCACTTCTAGAATATGTTTGCTTTTGCTGGCAAGGTGCATCTCTTGGAGGCTGCAGTAAGATGGATCTTGGTTTTTGATACAACTTGTCAATCTATGTTGTTTAATTAGAGAGTTAAGTCCATTAATATTGAGAGGTGATTGCTGGTTCCTTTCATTGTACCTATCGTTGTAGAGGCTATGTCTTCCTTTATTTGCTCTAATAATCTGGAATTTTAGTTATGGATGCTTTTCCTGTCTGGATCATGGTCTTTGTGGTTTACAATGTGGAGGACAGCTTTGAGGACATTCTGTAGTGCTAGCTTGGTGGAGATATATTGGTTCAAATTTTCCTTACTATGGAGACTGTTATTTGACCTTTAGCTGTGAATGAGAGTTGAGCTGGACACAGAATTCTTGGTTGATATTTTTTTCTTTAGGATGTGGCAAACATCATTCCAGGCTCTTCTTGCTTTCATGGTCTCTGCTGAGAAATATGGGGTAATTCAGATCGGATTTTCTTTATGTTTGATTATTCTCTTTTCCCTAGCGGCGTTAAGGATTCTTTCTTTGCCTCTATTCATTCTATTTTGATTACAATGTGTTGATGGGAAATCCTGTTCTGATCTGGTCTGTTTGAAGTCCTAAGTATTTCTTGTATTTGGATGGGTCTATCCTTCTGGATGTTTGGGAAGTTCTCAGCTAATATTGTTTAAAAAGTTGACTATTCTATTAACTTCTTTTTCTAGTTTTTATTTAATACCTATTAGCCTTATATTGGGCTTCCTGATTGTATCTTGAAGCTCTTGAAGTGATCTGTCTTGCTTCTTTGATTGATTTTGTATTGTTTTTTGTTTTCTTTTTCCATAAAGTCTAGTCTGTCTTCTATTCTTAGGATTTGATCTTCTGCTTCATCCAATCTTTTCCCTAAACTTAACTTCCCAAATACTCATCTTGTATTTTCCTACTTCCTAAAAAACCAACAATGAACTGCACCTGGGTTATAAGGGCTTTTTATTAGTATTTCCTTAAAAAATAATCAAGTGCATCCCCCCCAATCCCGCCACACACAGAAACTCAACAGATGACTTAGTTTCTCTTCAAGCAACTGAAATGTATGACATCTAATCTGAAATGCATTTTTTTGTGTGTCACATGAATTACTTCATAATGGGAACCTAGGCCTCCTCCACATTCCACTTCTCTGTGACACTGTCTAATTTTATAGATTTTTATGTCCATGTGTTTTTTTATTATTAAGTAGTTGAACAAAGAGGTTAAAATTCTACATGTCACATTATAAGTACAATGCATCTTTCTCTACTTTTCTTTTTAAAGCATAATGAATCTTTGGGCCTGGCCCTTTTGGCTCATGCCTATAAGCCTAGGTATTTAAGAATCTGAGATCTGAGAATCACAGGTTGAAGCCTGCCAGAATGTGAGACTCTTTAATTAACCATCAAAATGCCATCAATTTCTTCAACTAAAACCAGAACCAGAGATGTGACTAGAATGGTAGTGTGCCAGCAATGAGCATAAAAAGCTAAGCAAAAGTAAGAGGCTTTAAGTTCAAGCCACAGTACTAGCATAAAAAAAATCTAAAACCAAATAAACAAAAAATCACTCTTTGAACTGAATATCCTTTCATTACCACCACTGATATTACTATGTATACTAGTAGGTAAAAACTGATTACAACAAAGATATTAAACATATGTAATGATATGTTGTTTGCAAATGCAGCCTGCTATAAGCAGGGAGTAAAGAACAATTATGAATCTCTTTCTAACAGGAGAGGTGTCCTTAATAACAGGCTTATAGAGCTTGGCCTGGGAGTATCAGCATAGGATACTCTGTGTGGCTTACTCGAAGATGTGTAATTATTGTGACTGATAAAAAGATTATATCAAATATAATCAAGGGACATAAAAGTATTTCTTGATCAATGTGGTAGAGCACATAGATACTAAAAACAAAAAGGAAACAATCAGTTTTAATGATTCTGCTTATGCCAGGCCCAGTAATGAGTGTCTGTAAGCCTCTCTACTCAGGGGGATAAAATCAGAGAATTTCAGTTTGAAACCAGCCCAGTCTCCAATTAACCCCTAAAACCCAGAAGGGAAGCTGTGGTTCAATTGGTAGATCCTAGCTTTGAGCACAAAAGTGGCATTGCAATCTTTTTTGTAGACTGCATTAAATTCAAGATTTCCCCCTGGTAACCAGGTAATAAAACTAATAACACCCTGATCCTTGTAGGATATAAATATTGTAACATAAACTGGTAGCCATTGTTAGTATTATTATTCAATAATACATTGCTATGTAAATAATTGTCACCTATGTTAATTCATTTATTGTACAACAACCCATTTTTCTAGATGGGAAAATTGAGTCACAGAGTTTAAAGTCTTAGCCTATGTCCCAAACATAGTAAATGTTGGAGTTGATAGCTGAAAGCAGACAACATGAGTCCAATTAGACCAAATGAACTTTGCCATATATTGGTTTTTAGGAAATAATATGAGGTCTTCCAGGCAGTCTATACTACCTTTTCCTCCCAAATCATTTTGCATCAAAACCTTATCTCTTCAGATGTGGAATGTTGAAAGAAGAAGACAGAGGAAGCCATTAGCCAAAGCAGGACTTCAACACTTTTCTCCTAAATTAGGCCTTGGAATCAGCTTTGGGCTCCTAATAGAATTCCACCACTGATTAGTGTGATATTGACAAATTTCCCAGATCTCAGAAATTTCAGTTTTCTCAATTAAATACAATTATATATTACTATAGTCCTCTTATCTGGAAAATTAAATGAAGATACAGATGGTATGCCTCACATATAATCAGCACTTAATAAATGGTTTGCAATGGCAGCAATGATGATGATTAGGATAACATATGATGACTCCCCATCCAGCCACATACTTTGAGAACAACCCTGGGTTTCAGTTGCTATTTATAACTCAATATTATCCATAGGAGGGAGAAAAGGTGATGCCTGACTCTTAGCATAATTAAACTTGAATTTTACTTTTCTTCCTGTTCTGGGGATGAATCCATCTGGCAGTGTGTGTTATTGACTGTAATCAGTAGTTAGTAGCTATTGAAGGTAGAGTAGGAACAGTATTGCTTCTGAAAAAAAATCATCTGAAAACCATTAAACCAGGAAAACTCTCCTGATGTTATGTCAACTTACATTCTCAGAAATGAAGTTGCCTTGATAGGTCATAAGCATGATATTCATGGGTCAGCTGAACTTAAAGTCAGGGACTCCAGTATTACACTTGAGGATTTCAGACACTACCTCTTAAGAAGTTCCTAAGAAAATACCTGAGTTACACTTACAGATATGGCTTCATGGCTGTAACTACTATGTTGACTGACATACATTATCATAACAAATGCTCATTATCTTTCATGAATGGAAAAAAGTTTGTGTTTGTCTTTATGTGTGTGTGTGTACACATGCATGAACACACACATGAAAACTGATAGCTCATCATCACAGTAACAGACCCAAGGTCACAATGCATTCACAGATCTAATGCCATATAATAGCTGCCATTAAGCCTCTTCAGGCTGCTTATAAGCTATTTTCTTATGATAGTACTTGGCAACAAGTTAAAACATGAGTGAGTTTGCAATAAGATAGCGCTAAGTTCAAATCCACTAAGGGCTCTTGCTAGCTTATGTTGCTATTATCTTGGCCTCTCTGAACCTCAGCTTCCTCATCTGTAATGTAGAAATAGTAATGCTTGCTCTTATTGACTTGTTATGAAGTTAGTAGAAAAACATGTGAAGTGTCTGGCATCTCTCAATACTTAAAGACAGCAGCTAGTGTAATAAGATTATTTCATCCACCTATCAATTTTCTTTGCTGATAATCCTTATCCTTGATAATGGCTCTGCTATTAACTTGTTTGCCCTTTTCCTGTAGAGTCTAGGCCTGTTTTATAAATGTCAGTACTGACAAGGTAACAAAGTGAGAGCATCTAGGTAAGCATTATGAACTCCCTGAGTATTATTATAGGTCATTGTGCAAGTGTAATGAGAATGGTAGCTCCTCCTTGGTCAGAGGCGTAAGGAACATGTGTGGAGAATGCAAGTTAGAACTCTCTCTATGTCTTCAGGGATAAGAGCAGGAATAAGAGGCAGAAGGATGGTTGTATGGTCAGTACTAATTCATTTATTCTAATGAAATTTTGTCTTTCGAAGATTCCATTGATAATAATAATTGTGTATTAGGTGAGTTACAATAGCATGAAGCTCATTGCCACTTAGGAGCTATTGTATTTCATTCACACACTCCTAGAAGACATAACTAAATCCCTGGATTTTGTTTTTATGTAATGAAATATGATCTGTAGTGGTCCGAGTCAGAATTAGGGTCTTGCGGTTAATATTCAAAGTTGTTCCACATTTTCCTCATAAAAACTACCATTGCTTTCATCTGTTAGTAACAAATTTGTTAGTAACTAACCCATTCTATCTAGGAAAATTCTATCTTGAGTCCATTTCTTTAAAATCAACTGCTGCCTGTGTGAATCAACCCACTTGAATAAGTGCCTCCTGCTTCCCCTTATTTCCTCATTATTTTCAAAATACTCCCATAGAATATCCCTTGCAAAGGTAAGCATCAAATAAGTACTAGTTGTTAAGGAAATTACTCTCTACTGTTATTCATACAATTCATTTAATGTGTATTTCTTGTGTACTTATGATATAAATCTAAGTAACAAATTAAAGCATGAAAATTGGAAAGAGGTATGGCATATGGGGTTTTGCTAGCAAAGTGATAAGATGTGTAGTTATGGAGATATGATACTTGTGTAATAATTCTAATCTATAGTTTTTATAAGTGCTATTGAAACTGAGTATACTTCATAAGTAGGAAAGAATAGGTAACTCATATTCTCCTCCACTATTACAACAAAAGGCTAAAGACTGAAAAGTTATAAACAATAGAAGTCCAAGATCACACAAGTCTGCTGGGGGCATCTAGCATGACATGGCAGCAGTTTAACCAACCATGAGTGAGATACAAATGGGAAAATTGGGCCCAAACCCATCCCTTTTATCAGACTGCTCCATTCCCTTGGTAAATAACCTGTTTGACAACAACATCATTGATTCATTCATAAAGCATCTAGTTTGGATGTGGTGTGTAACCTTGCTCTTCAGTATTACAATGTTGAAAGCTGAAATCTTAAAGTGGTGGAGCTCAGGTAAGATCATAAGTCTTATAAATGTGCCCCCTCCCCAGAATAACTAGTATTATAGCATTTGCAACCATGTCTGACCCTGCCTCAACTCTTTATTAAAAACAGTCTCAAAAGATGGAGAAATTGTGTGAAAAATATAAACCAGCAAAAGGACAGTGAGGTAATCAAAAATAGTGAGTAGACCATCGTTAGCAGTGTTTGTGTATATGGGAAATAAAGAAAGGCAAGAACAACAGACAAGTTCAGAGTGGATATGACAGAGGACACCACATGTTCTGCAACAATAACAACAACCTAGATTTGTACAATGGCTGTTAGCTCACACTTGAAATCCTCATGCTCAGTAGGCCAGGAGTAGGAGATCCTTTGTTTGAGGCTACCATGCATAGAAAAGATCAGGATATTCTATCTGAATATAACTAGCAGAAACAGGGTAAGATAGATAGATAGATAGATATGACATGATAGATAGATAGATAGATGATAGATAAGTAGATGATAGATGATGATGATGATGATGATGATGATGATGATGATGAAGATAGATGATAGATGATAGATAGATAGATAGATAGATAGATAGATAGATAGATAGATAGATAGATAGATAGATAGATAGATAGACATCTTTCAGGTAAGAAGGAACCACCAGCATCTACTGGGAGTGGAACCTTGGAGCAGGTGCAGGAAAATTGTGAAACTGGGGGTTCTGAATTTCCCATTGGGAAGGTATGTGGTAGCAGGATAAGAAGAGTACACCCCTTCTTCTTCCTCCGCGCTGCCCACGAAGGTGGCTGCCATCTCTCCCGCTCGGCATCATGGCTGCCCTCAGACCTCTGGTGAAGCCCAAGATTGTCAAAAAGAGGACCAAGAAGTTCATCCGCCACCAGTCAGACCTATATGTCAAGATTAAGCAGAACTGGCGGAAACTCAGGGGCATCAACAACTGGGTGCGGAGGAGATTCAAGGGCCAGATCTTGATGCCCAACATTGGTTATGGGAGCAACAAGAAAACAGAGCACATGCTGCCCAGGGGCTTCCGGAAGTTCCTGGTCCACAACGTCAAGGAGCTGGAAGTACTGCTCATGTGCAATAAGTCTTACTGTGCCGAGATCTCCCACAACGTTTCCTTCAAGAACCGAAAAGCCATCGTGGAACGAGCAGCCCAGCTGGCCATCAGAGTCACCAATCCCAATGCCAGGCTGCGTAGTGAAGAAAACGAATAGATGTCTCACATACACTTTTTATTTGTGCTTAAATAAACCACAGAAACTAAAAGAAAAAAAAAAGTACAGAAAAATACAAGGGGAAAGTACATAGTTGTGGCCAGTAATGGCAAATGGAATCAGATGATTCCAGCTCCTTCTGGACTTAATAAATCCTTTTTATCAAGGACAAGTAGAAGAAAGGCAAACCAGATGGCAATGGAGAGTTTGTTGGCACTTTCATAGTAGCACTTCCATATAACTCCAAAGCCGTGCACAACCAATTCTTCCTCATCTTGAATCTTTTTCCCAGTCGCCTGGCTTGGGTTTCTCATCTGTGTCTCCAGCTGCTTCCCTGAAAAGGACTGCTTTCTTTGTAGGCCGAGTCTGTTATCCACACTGCTGTCATTATCACCTCAAGCCCAGAACTTTGCTATACTTTGTATGAATTTCCCAAAACATTCTTCCAGTTGGTTTACTACAAACAGGATGACTTGTCTCAATGTAGAAGGGAAAAACTGTGTTTATTTTTATATGTTTTTCCATCCCACATCAGGCTAACCCACCGTACTTGTTTTCCCAAGACTTAGGCATTTGTCAGAATGCAAGTTTATGAACACTAAAATCAAAAATTTGTCCTGGGCAAGTCAGAACTATCCATCAGTTTAGAGATTAGATAATCATGGATGGAGAACCTTTTTTATTTTCTGCCAAAGGGCATTTGGATATTTAGAACATAATTCGTGGTCCATAAAAAATTGTCAATATAGTCAGACCATAGAGAGATTGGAGGGAGAGGGAGAGGAAGGGAAAGAGAAAGAGAGGGAGGGAGAGAAGAGAGAGAAAGAGTTGAGAGGGGGGAGAGAGAGCAGAAAGAGAGAGGAGAGAGACAGAGAGACAGAAAGACAGAGAGACAGAGAGAGAGAGAATATGTGTGTCCTGGCTATGAACTCAAGGATTTAGTGATGTCTTTTGTGCTAAAGGCTTGCACTCTATGACTTGAGCAATACTTTAGTTTCCAGTGTTCTGGTGGTTATTTGGAGATAGGAGTCTCACAGACTCTACTTCCTGGGCTATCTTCAAATTGTGATGCTCAGCTTTCTGCCTCTTGATTAGGATTATAGGAATGAGCCACAGAGACCCATAAACATTTTTTCTTCGATGTGGTTTCCAATGACAGTGGAATTAAGCTAACACTGTCCAACAAAATTTATTACAAACTAATTCATGTAAGACTAATGGAGGAGAAAAGAACCAACCAGTCTACTGCCTAGTGCTAGCCCATACTGAGCTCCTGCTCTTGTGGGACACAGCAGCTGGGTATGCTGGGATAAGTGCAGAAGGCATGAGGTTATTTCTGATCTTAAAAGTTCAGTGTGATGGTGGCATTACTGTGATTTTGTTTGTGGTCTTTTGGATAGATACCCAAATGTGGGGCTGCTGGGTCATAGGGGAGTTCTATATTTAGCCTTCTCAGGAATCTCCATACTGCTTGCCAGAGTGGCTGAACCAGATTACATTCGCACCAACGATGAAGTAGGGTTCCCTTTTGGCCACATCCCCTCCAACAATTGTTATTGTTAGTTTTCTTGATATATGACATTCTTACTGGGGTGAGATGGAATCTCAATGTTGTTTTGACTTGCATTTCTTTTATGGACAGTGATGTAGAGCATTTTTTCATATGTCTCCTGGCCATTCTCATTTCCTCATCAGAGAAGCCTCTTTGTAAGTCTTTAGCCCACTTGATGAGGGGGCTATTGGTTCTTTGAGGTTTTGTTTTGGAAGAGGGTAATTTTTTTAGTTTTGCATATATTTTAGATATGAGGCCTTTGTCCATTGAATGGCCAGTAAAGATTTTCTCCCAGTCTGTGGGCTTTCTGTTTATCTTGCGAGCTATGTCCTTTGCCGTGCAGAAGCTCTGCAGTTTGATGCAGTCCCATTTGTCCAACCTTTCTTTGATTTGTAGCCTTTCTGGGTCTTTGTTAAGGAAGTTCTGTCCTGTGCCAAGGAGCCCAAGTGTTTCTCCTACTTCTTCCTTTAGTGTTTTCAGGGTGTCTGTTTTGATTTTGAGGTCTTTAATCCATTTGGAATTGATTTTGGTGTAGGGTGATATATAAGGATCTAGTTTTAGTTTGATGCATGTATTGAGCCAGTTTTGCCAGCACCATTTGTTAAAGAGGCTATCTTTCTTCCATACTATTGTTTTAGCTCCTTTATCAAAGATTAAGTAGGCGTAGTTCTGTGGGTTCATTTCTGGGTCTTCAATTCTGTTCCATTGGTCTTCAGGCCTGTTCCGGTGCCAATGCCAAGCTGTTTTTATTACTACAGCTTTATAATACAGCTTGAAGTTGGGTATTGTAATTCCTCCAGCACTGTTCTTTCTGCTTAGGATTGTTTTTGCTATTCTAGGTCTTTTATTGTTCCATATGAATTTCTGGATTGCTTCCTCTATTTCATCAAAAAATGGTTTTGGGATATTAATGGGTATTGCATTGAATTTGTAGATAGCCTTTGGCAATATTGCCATTTTGATTATATTAATCCTCCCAATCCAGGAGCATGGGAGGTTTTTCACAATTTGTCATAGCGAGAATCTGGAACCAACCCACATGCCCCTCCGTAGACGAATGGATCAGGAAAATGTGGTACATATACACAATGGAATTTTATGCCTCTATCAGAAAGAATGAAATTGTCCCATTTGTAAGGAAATGGAAGGACTTGGAAAAAATTATACTAAGTGAAGTGAGCCAGACCCAAAGAAACATGGACTCTATGGTCTCCCTTATTGGGAATACAGGTTTAGGCAAGTTACAGCAGAGGATCACAGGAGCCCAATAGCCATACCCTTATGAACACATAAGATAATGCTAAGTGAAATGAACTCCATGTTATGGAGACAATTGTTATATCACAGTTGTAACTACTTTCAACGTCCTATGTTTATCTGTAGCTTCTATTATTGATGATGTTCTTGTATCACCTTCCTGTGGTTGTATATACACTATCTCTGTAATCTTATCTGAGTATATTGGAAACCGGGTATACTGGTATTGGAACTAGGAAATTAAAAGGGAATACCAAAATTGAGAGACACAGGGTAAAAAAAGACAAACAACTACAAAAGCAATACTTGCAAAACTGTTTGGTGTAAGTGAACTGAACACCTCAGAGGGGGAAATGGTAAGGGGGAGGGGGGGTATGAGGGACAAGGTAACAAACAGTACAAGAAATGTATCCAATGCCTAACGTATGAAACTATAACCTCTCTGTACATCAGTTTGATAATAAAAATTTGAAAAAAAAAGATAACATAAAAAAAGTTCAGTGTGAGTGGAGAACCAGACTTATATATGCAAAAAGTTTACTATAGAACACGTAATCTTTTTTTTTTTTTTTTTTTTGGCCAGTCCTGGGCCTTGGACTCAGGGCCTGAGCACTGTCCCTGGCTTCTTCCCGCTCAAGGATAGCACTCTGCCACTTGAGCCACAGCGCCGCTTCTGGCCGTTTTCTGTATATGTGGTGCTGGGGAATCGAACCTAGGGCCTCGTGTATCCGAGGCAGGCACTCTTTGCCACTAGGCTATATCCCCAGCCCCAGAACACGTAATCTTTAAAATATCAAATTTATATTCTAAGAGCATAGAAGGATAAATCAAAATTGTATCCATATGTCTCTAGGATGGTGATCACTTACTTACTGGTCCTGGGCCAGGGCCCAGGTTCACCTGTGTGAAGATGACCACACTATTCCTAGCTTGTGCAGAGCACTGTGTCACATCAATATAGATGATCCACTCAAACCCTTAGGTGTCCAGTGCGTGTCACACCGGTTGCTCTACTAGGTCTTTGATCCAGGAGCCCTGTATGAATTGTCCATTGTCATGAGTTTTTACATTATCTCAGGACCTAAGTATGTTAATTGGGAACACTGGGAATGCTAAGGACCTTAGCCATGTGTAGGTGGAATGCTTCTCCCACAATATGAATAAAGCTTTTGTACGGGGGGGGGGGCATGAAATTATACTCTTGGACTTAATATGAAGTTTCAGGTTTGCATTAATTTTTTTTTACAACTGTGAGTATATTAATGGCCTATTTTCTATGTATGAGTGTAGACATATGTCCATGTACAGCCAGTTCTTTGCTGCTTTAATAAACTCCCCTGGAAAGGGGTAGATTTATGGTTTTTGGAGGCTGGAGTTCAAATGGCGTTATGGTTTCTCTGACAGCCCCAATGTGGCTCCATAGGCAATAGCAGAGTACCTGAAGGAGGAAGGTCCATATTTCAAATTAGGATGCCAAACTCAGGATTCTGGAATACCCTCTGAGAATTCTAAGAGGTCCCATGAGTACTACCCACAGTCTTCTAAGAGCAATGTTTCAGTGCAGGACTTCCCACTAGATTCTACCTCCCAAAGGTCGACATAATCTCCCATCAGCACCACCCTAAGAACTTAGCCTCCAAGTCATGAACATTGAGAGGAAACAGCATTCAAAACATAGCAGTGTGTGTGTGTGTGTGTGTGTGTGTGTGTACCTGTCTATATCTGTGCACATACATTTGGATTTATGCATGATTACCTATTTATTTATGTGCAAATGTATATTCACCTCTGTCCAAGCATGTGATGCCCTATATCTATGATGTCCTTATCTAGGTTGGTTCACATTGTGATGTGTATTTCTGTGAATATAATTATATGGATATATATGGATATATACATATATATATTCTGTGTGTGTGTGTGTGTGTATGTTTGAGAGGGGTGTTCTGCTTACCTCCTTCTAAGCTGTTACTTCTCTCTCTCAAGTTGTTATTTTTTTTCATTAGTGTCCTTTACCTCAGGGGTATGTGTTTGCCCACCAGATGGGGGATAAGTGGTAGGACTGAAGGCAGGAGGGTCTCTATGCTCACAGAGCTGTATGATATTAGGGAGTTGCAAGAAAAGAAAAAAAAAGAAAGAGTATTGGCTGTGAAATTATTCATCCTCTTTGAAATATCAGAGACTGCCTTGTGGTATTTGAAGTTTATTCTACTTTGTAAAATTTTATGATACTGTGAAATGTGGAAATTTTATAAACTTTGACTTTGCAAATCATAATGACACAGCAGACCAAAAGTCTTATCTGATATGACTTTTCTTTTTACAAAGGAATAAAAAAATCTAAAAATCTACTTTGCTGTTGGTAATTGATAAACTTCTGAGCTACAAGAAAACTTAATCTTCAATTTCTAGTGAAAAAGAAATTAAACTTGGTGACAGTCCCAATAAAGATACCGGCACATATTTAATAATGACATGAAAAGAAGCAGGTGTAATTTTGTACCATTTTATAATGTACTCTGTGAAAGTCGAAGCTCCCCCATTCCTGTCCCACTGGCTACAGTAATTCCTGGAACCTGGCTACACATGCTAAGTTTTCTGTATTCATATAGCCTTTATATTCTTGGCTTCCCCTATTGCAAACACATGTCTAGTCAGTTGACTGTCAATGAGCTCCCATTCTCACTTGAGATGTATTATTACTTCTGTGTGTGGTCTTCCAAGTCACTCCTCAGCTTCATGATGAAGTGCAAAGAATATGATATTTCGAATTTCATGCTGCCTATTATAACATATATTGTCATGTGATTGCATCATTAAACCTTCTGGATAAGAATTACTAATTAATGCTACTTTATGGATGTTATTTATCAAGTTCTTAGCTTCACTTTAAAGATGGCAGGGGAAGGAATTTGGCATTCAAGGTGCTGTCCTTGCCAAGGACATCAAACAGGGAAAGAAAGATATGCAAAGAGCTGACTTCAGACTTCAAGACTTGTCATTCATTCAGTCTGGTGCTTGTTGGTAAAATCTGTTTTTGAAGACTCTCAAGCAATTCAAATTCCTGTGACCAAAATTTTTTCTTACACACCATTTAGATGTTTCTAAATCATTGTGATTGCCTCGTTGTCATTTATCCCAGTAAGATATCCCTTGCTTTAGGTAGAGAAAAGAAAACTTGAAGCAAAGGAGGCTTCATAAATTGCTTTAAATATATATTTTTCAATGCACAAAGTTGATATGATAGTTATTTTTATGTATCAACTGGACTGAGGCATGGATTTTTGGATATTTGGTGAAATATTATTTTGGGCTTGTCAGGGAGGTGTTTTTGTATGAGATTAGAAGTTGAATTGGTAAAGTAACTAATCATATACACCCCCAAATATATAGTGCTGCTACATAAAAGACAGGTCATCCCCTGTTAGGTAATTCCATCTGAAAAAGAAAAAAAAATACCACACTAATCTTTTATACATTTCTCAGTCAAATTAAGTTAGTAATTAGTATTCACCACCCTTAGTCCACCCTTTGTCAATTTAATGCCAGAACAGGCCCCCTTAAAATAGTGCACAACCAGAATCCCAGCTACTCAGAAGGCCAAAATCAGAGGATCACAGTTTGAACTCTAGACAGGAAAGACCGTGAAACTCTTATCTCCAATTAACTACTAAAAATTTCCAGAAGTGGGCTGGGAATATGGCCTAGTGGCAAGAGTGCTTGCCTCCTACACATGAAGCTGTCGGTTCAATTCCTCAGCACCACATATATGGAAAACGGCCAGAAGGGGCGCTGTGGCTCAGGTGGCAGAGTGCTAGCCTTGAGAGGGAAGAAGCCAGGGATGGTGGTCAGGCCCTGAGTCCAAGGCCCAAGACTGGCAAAAAAAAAAAAAATCCAGAAGTGAGGCTGTAGCTGAAATGGTGGAGAAGAGTTCTTAGTGTAAAAGCCAAAGGACAGCAACTAGGTCTTGAATTCTGAGGTCCTAGTACTAGCACAGTCTCTTTCTGTCTCTGTCTCTGCCACACTCTCTCTCCCTCTCTCTCTCTCTTTCTCTCTGTCTCTCTCTTTCTCTCTCTCTCTCTCTCACACACACACACACACATATACAAACACAAAGAATAGCATTACACCCTTGACACCCAATAGGCTCATGTTCATTTCATAATGTAAAAATTAAAATAAAATGAAATGTATTCAGTCCATTTCCAAGAGTCTTTGGTCTTAATAGATCTAATGTTGTTTAAAAGCCCAAATTTCATATCTTCACTAAGAATCAAGACAAATTGCTACCTGTTAGCTCATATAAAATAAAGTTATTTTTAAAAAAGACTTGTACTTCCAATATGCAATGAGTTGTCATTCCTTTTCCACAGGGGAAGAATAGGAGCAGAGAAAGCAGAGATGAAGCAATAGAAAGAGAAAAAATCATTTAGATAAATGATAAATCCTGAAGTTCCATATCTGGTATCTGGGACACAGAGTAGCATGATATTGTTATGGCAGCACTGACCAGCAAAGACCAGTTTTTAGAGAGGATAAAAGACCTTATTACCAGCAACCCGAACCAGGTTAGTGCCAGGAAGAAGATAAGTTCCCTAGAGAAGAGGATGGGTTTTATAAATGCTGGTTATATACAGCATAGGCATTGATCAGATATATAAAAAGGTCAGGTGAGCTGACATCAACTTCTGAACAGGTGGGCAATTCCTTTCTAGATGTGAAAAAAATCATACCATCCTATTACTACCTCTTCCATATTGTTAGTTAATAAAATGCCTGTGGGCTTCCTACTGTCAATTCAGACAGCCCCACTTTGTCTGCCCCCAACCCATGTTCCAGGAACAGCCACACCAGGCCACTTGCCAGTAACTAGGTGAAGGCCACGAGCAACTGGGCGCTGGAAAGTGCCTTCATCTGCAGGGAAACTTTCTCTACTTCACTGTGATCCTCTGAAGGACACCAGCAGCCTTGCTCCCATGGCTTTGACCTCTCCTTCGGGTTGGCTCTACTCAATGCCAGCAGCTATATTTGGCAGATATTCCACATTCCTGGAACTTATAACTTGCCAGCATCTCCATTATACCTTCAGATTTGGCTTTAGAGTTTTCTATATGGCCTTCCCAGGGGCTTCCTTCAAGAAATGTAATCCTTAACATGTCTGGCTTCCAACACTTTCCTTTGGAGGCCTTCATTATCTTGAAAAAGTTTCATTCTGCATGCTCAACATAACCACTACACATAGGTGACAAAGTTTACTGTCACCTTGAGCAGTCGCCAGGTCCCCTTGGGACATAGCTGCAATAGTCTATAAGTACCAGGCAGCTAAACCAAGTGAAAGAAATCCTGAGAGGATTGGGGGGAGGGACTTCCTAGGTAGCCCAGTGCCAGCTGAGTATCCTAGAGCAATGCTTTTCTGAAGTGAAAATCATTTAAAGGAATTTGCATTTTTTCCTCCTTCAGTCTGAAGGAATTACTAGTTACTGAGACTCTTCCAACCAAGATTTCCAATTGTCCCAGGGCAATGGCTCTATTCAGAATTCTTTCTTTGCCCTAACTTTAAAAATGCTCCATTTTGATTAGCATCATTTTATAGGGTCATATGTACATAGCTGTTGAGCTATTGTGATCCTCTGCTAGGACTATCCTGGATATATATCCTAAATGAGGGAAACCATGGAGCCTATGCTTCTTTGGGTCTGTCTTTCTTCACTTAGTAAGTTTTTTTTTCTCATGTTTTTCCATTTTCCCATGAATGGGGTGGTTTGGTTTGTTTTAGTTAAATCGCATGTTTTTCAAAACATTAGACTCTGTTTTTGACTTCCTAATTTTCATTCTAATAATAGCTAGAGAGGAAACCTTGGCCCCATATGAACTTGGGGTACTAGGAAATTTCCTCTCTCAAATCAGTTAGTCTGGTATCTTTAAAGTAGGTCCCCTCAAAACAAACAAAAGACAGCCAACTTCAATGCTGAAAAGCAGGTCCACATCCCAACAGTCTCATTTCCACAAGAAACTTATGAGCACAGTCTTCATTTTATTCAGTATTGAAGGACTGTGAAAGTGACCACCAAAGCTAACTGTGAAAGATCACTGGGTATGGTGACTTTAATATATCATGAGAAAAATTAAAATATGATAGTTCATGATCTTAAATTCTCTTATTGTTTGAAGCAAAAAAGTACTACATATATTTATAGCATATTGTAATAAAAAACATTAGACACTTGAAGAATGAAAGATTTATTTCTCCATTTTATAATAAGGAGTAAAACTTGTCACTAGATGTTAGTATCTCATTCCTGTAATTCTGGCTACTCAGAAGACTGAGATCTGAAGATCTTGGAGAAAAGCCAGCCTGGCAGGAAGGTCCATACAATTCTTATTGCCAGATAGCCACCAAAAAGCTGAAAATCAAATTGTCGTTTAAGTAGTGGAATAACAGCCTTAAGTGCAAAAGCTAAGAGACATTGCCCAAGCCCTGAGCTAATGACCCAATACAGACACAAATGAAAAAAAAAAGCAACAAATCAAACAAGCAAAAAACAACCACTTTATTACCTTATCATGATAGTGTGACTATTACTTGACTTAAATAATTTTCAAGGCCTGGTAAACATTTATCCTATTCTAAACTGAGTTCAATTTCTTAATACTTTTGTCCTTTCCACTTTCAATACTGTGAAATACCATGTATAGTTTCAATATCACTTTGTCAGGGACATCATCACACTCTTTCTCATGATTTCTTTCCTTGCTTAGTTTATGTTACTGTAATTGACATTCTGTGACTGTATACCTGTATATCTCAAACAGGTCAGCACTGGCATTTTTCTTCCATGCTGTTTTCTTTTATAGTTCTGTTTGCATTCCAGTTCTTATTTTAGTGCCATCATTTGTGATTTCCTGGCTGTATTTTCACCTTGTTGACTAATTATACTTTTATTTGTATTTATTATTACTGTACATTTTTTTTCCTGTCCTGGTGCTTTAAATCTGGGAGGAAATGACCTCATAACCTCAGGGATTTCCCACTGTCCCCAGGTGCCCAGTGACTAATGACCAGGCAATCACAAGTCCTGAGCAGTGACTTCTTGGGAGAGCCATGTGCAGTTTTGCATGAAGACAGAACAAACATACTAACATTATTGGTTATAGCAAGTAATCTGAAGATAACTACAGCATATGTTGTAAGGTAAATTATCAGCGAAGCCACATATTAAAGGATCGAATCTTGGAGTCCTTATTTGAATGCTAGTAGACTGCAGGCAGCCAGTTTTACAAAGGCCTGCAGCCTGTGAACATACTTAACACTGTTAGGAAACAGGCCAGAGAGGAATGATAGAATAAAGAGGAAAGGATCTATGTGTAGTTTTACATGGAGAGAAAACAAAGGGAAGGGGCCATTGTACGGTAAATTATGTGGCATGGTATAATGGCACCTGAGCTGATCTGCACCTAAATAGAATCAGGTCAGGGGGCAGGGTCACAGGGAACTCCCAGTCCCAAGCATTGGACTGACAGTTCAATAACCTATAGAGCAAGTGCCCACCCTGCCTCCAGGGATTCAGGCACATTCATGAAGACAAGATGCCAGACCCTGAAATTCACACGTGGCCAAGATGGCACTTGCCAGACCTGACCTCCTTAGTTCAATGTCCCTTTTGCCACACAGAATACAATAATTGCAGTTCCTGTGGACAGGATAATGGAACGTTTGGGGGTCCCTTTTCTGTATCCACCACACTAGGCTAACCCAACTTCAGGCCATCTAGTATAATCAGCTCACCTTTACCTACAAAAACCTGAGGCTTGTAAAGTTCAACCATAGGCTCTATGGTATAGACTAATTTTAGTCAGCTTTTGTATTTAATATATAAGCATCAATGACATATTGGATGAGCACCTGGAGATATGAAGACAAAATGTCCCTTCCCACTCCTGGTCCCTCAGAAAAGGGAGTTAGTGTTCCAGAAAGATCAATTTCTGGGCAGCCAGGCTGATCTATGTATGTCCTCAGTGGTTACTAGTGTCCAGTGTTTACTACCACCTGGGCTTCTGCCATCACTATCTGAAGCTCTGCTTTTCTTCTCAGCAACTAATTCAGGTCATTATCCTAAAACAATTGAAAAGGGCTTGCCTTTAAGGAGTAGGCTATTGTTATGTGTGTGGCTTTTTCCTACCTCAGTTTGTCTAATTTGAAGTAGTTGATTGTCTGAGATTAAAAGACAAGCCATTTTGTAAATCTAGATAAACTCTCTTAGGTGCAGAGTTCTTGGAAAGGATGATACTAGAGTTTCTGAAAGGTTATATATGTTGTTGAGGTTTCTACGATGCATTAGTCAGTGATCTGTATACAAAGGTTATTTTAAATAATGCAAGTTACCAAACAGGCAATTAGCATATGGAAACATTGCCTGCTAGTGTGCTATTAAGTAAAAATAATAGAATCTCAAATGGCAGGTTTTTTTATTTACTAAATTGAGTTGGTTTTTCTTTAGGTCTTTTTTCCCTCTTTTCAGCTCCTTGCATAATATCTACATATATACCTCTTTATTTGTGTGCTCCCCTGTAGGTATACAATTTTACTTAAAGAAGAGCTGTATAAGACCTACTGTGTGTTCGGCTTTTGTTTGGTAACTTCTATTCCCAAGGTTATGTGCTTGTTAATAGGTAATTCCTTGTAAGCAAAATTGTCATAATTTCTTCATGAAAATTATAGGCTATAGTAATGCAGAATAGATGAACCAATAATCACACATAAATATGCAGAAAAATGTAATTATAGTCTAAAGAAAGCAGAAGGAAAAGCAAGTGGATTCAAGTGTAGAGAATTAGAGAGAAGTAAAAACGAGTATCAATTTTTTAGAAAGGTGAAGAGAAAACACCTCTGTAGAAGAAACTCTTAGCCTCAAACTGAAGAAAGAACCTGCATTGGGGGACACGTGAGGAGTCAGCCCATAGGTTCTGACTTGTAAAATGTGTGAGGTAGACGTGGTGACATGTGGCAACAAATCTTGCCTGGTCACTGGGGTTCCATATAAACTTCTCATGCATCATTGTTCCCAAAGTGCTAGAATAATAAAAAGAACTATTATGCATGCCCAGCATAGCTGATAGAAACATTAGTTGTCTTGGAGAAAGAATTTGGCCTCTATCATCAAAGAAATTCTTGATAATATGTCATTAGTATGAGTACAAAAGTAAAGAAACATTTTAATGTCAGGAATCTAAATCCTGAGATATTGCTGTGAACTGGGATGCAATACACTTGATATTCAAAATATTTATACTTTCATTCATTAATTTCCTTTACTGATGTTAACTACTAATATATAATATGTTAGGCACTGTGTTGTAGTGGCCATGGATGAAGTTCTGAGAATGAAGAACTTTCTGGAAGCAAGAAGAGGAGGGCACACAATATCACAGAGTGAAATCACTGTAATACCATGGGCAAGTGCCTTGGGAACATGAAAGTCATTAAGTCTATGCTACACCTACACACCTCTACAGAGTCATCTCTTGCCTCCTTTAACAGAGTTAACTTGATTTTTACTTGGCTTACACGTGATGCATTTTCTATTATTGTGGCTTGCACAGGCTTTTCTTTGTGCCTGGAACATTATAACCTTATTCAATTCATCATTTCAAGTATTTATTTAAATACATTTGTCAAATGCTATCTTTCCTAAGTCAGTGTTTCTCAACGTTCAAGCCTTCTAAACCATTAGGGTAATGTTTTTAAAATAAATACAAAATTGTGTATATTCTCCTACCAGAACTACTGGTTGAGTAAAAGATCCCAATGAATTCATTTCAATACATTTCCACAGAAATACTTTTGTATCATCAATGTTATCACCTGCCCTAGATTTTGTAAGCTTTCCGATCTGCTCTCACACAGCCACCCTGCTGGCCAACTAATATAAGGTTTATCACTTGAAATATTTTCTGCTCTGTGAAATCATCTTTTTTTTCAAACTTTTATTATCAAACTGATGTACAGAGAGGTTACAGTTTCATACATTAGGCATTGGATACATTTCTTGTCTTGTTTGTTACCTTGTCCCTCATTCCCCCCTTCCTCCTCCCCTTTTCCCTTTCCCCCCATGAGGTGTTCAATTCACTTACACCAAACAGTTTTGCAAGTATTGCTTTTGTAGTTGTCTTTTTTTTTCAAATTTTTATTATCAAACTGATGTACAGAGAGGTTACAGTTTCATACGTTAGGCATTGGATACATTTCTTGTACTGTTTGTTACCTTGTCCCTCATGACCCCCTCCCTCCCCCCCTTTCCCTCCCCCCGCAGGTGTTCAGTTCACTTACAGCAAACAGTTTTGCAAGTATTGCTTTTGTAGTTGTTTGTCTTTTTTTACCCTGTGTCTCTCAAATTTGGTATTCCCTTTGAATTTCCTATTTCCAATACCAGTAAACACGGTTTCCAATATACTCAGATAAGATTACAGAGATAGTGTATATACAACCACAGGAAGGTGATACAAGAACATCATCAATAATAGAAACTACACATACACATAGGACGTTGAAAGTAGTTACAACTGTGATATATCAATTGTTTCCATAACATGGAGTTCATTTAACTTGGCATCATCTTATGTGTTCATAAGGGTATAGCTATTGGGCCTTGTGATGCTCTGCTATGGCTTGCCTAAACCTGTACTAATTATTCCCAATAAGGGAGACCATAGAGTCCATGTTTCTTTGGGTCTTGCTCACTTCACTTAGTATAACATTTTACAAGAAACTTCTCTGATGAGGAAATGAGAATGGCCAAGAGACATATAAAAAAATGCTCTACATCACTGGCCATAAAGGAAATGCAAATCAAAACAACATTGAGATTCCATCTCACCCCAGCAAGAATGTCATATATCAAGAAAACTAATAATAACAACTGTTGGAGGGGATGTGGCCAAAAGTGAACCCTACTTCATTGTTGGTGGGAATGTAAACTGGTTCAGCCACTCTGGCAAGCAGTATGGAGATTCCTCAGAAGGCTCAATGTAGAACTCCTCCATGACCCAGCAGCCCCACTTTTGGGTATCTATCCAAAAGCCCGCAAACAAAATCACAGTAATGCCACCAGCACAACAATGTTCATCGCAGCACAATTTGTCATAGCGAGAATCTGGAACCAACCCAGATGCCCCTCTATAGACGAATGGATCAGGAAAATGTGGTACATATACACAATGGAATTTTATGCCTCTATCAGAAAGAATGACATTGTTCCATTTGTAAGGAAATGGAAGGACTAGTTGTCTTTTTTTTTTTTTACCCTGTGTCTCTCGATTTTGGTATTCCCTTTCAATTTCCTAGTTCTAATACGAGTATCTTTTAAGGTGAACATTCACAGATTTTGGAGCACCAATGTTTATGCTTTATTATCAGTTCATTATCAGTGCTGTATTTTCCCTAGAAGATTAGTAAATATATGTATGATTGCAGAAAAGGAACAGAAGTAATCATGCTGTGTAGGAGCAAATAGGGAGACATATCTTACATTGTGTTTAGGTAAAAGGAAGGAGATAAGACAGTATGGAGAATGGAAGGGGATTGTGTGGGGTTACATAGCTATTTGTTTTCTACCTTAAATGAAGCTAAGAATCTATTCTTTCAGTTTTCAAAGTGATGTACAGAGGGGTTACAGTTTCATATGTAAGGCAGTAAGTATATTTCTTATCAAATTTGTTACATCTTACCACATTTTTCTCCCACCTTTTCACCTCCTCACTTCCCCCCCACCCCATCCCCAGGGTTGTACATTTGGTTTATAGCATATTGTTGTGTAAATATTTCTGTTGTATTGGTTCACTTTTGACCCTTTGTCTTTCATTTTGATGTTCCACTTCCCTTCCCTAGTTCCAATAAATGTATATACAATACACAGGGTACCAAAATCAGTTACAGTGACAACAGGGGTAATACCACAGGGAAGAAAGACAAAATAAAAATGTATAATTTTACATGATATTTTGAACCTAACAGCAACAATGATAAACCATTTTTTCCATAACTTGGAGTTCATTTTGCTTAGCATCATCTTATGTGTTCATACAGGCATAGTTATTGAGCTATTGTGATCTTCTGCTATGACTATCCTAGACATGTACTAATTATTCCCTATGAGGGAAACCATAGAGTCCATGTTTCTTTGGGTCTGGCTCACTTCACTTAGTATGATTTTTTCCAAATCCTTCCATTTCCTTACAAATGGGTCAGTATAATTCTTTCTGATAAAGGCATAGAATATCATTGTATATATGTACCACATTTTCTGGATCCACTCTTCTATTGAGGGACATCTGGGCTGGTGACGTATTTTAGCAATGATAAATTGTGCTGCAATGAACATCATTGTGCTGGTGACTTTAGTGTGGTCTTGCTTGTAATCTTTTGGGTAGATGCCCAAAAGTGGGAAAAACCATTGCAATTGGGATCATTACAAGACCAATTGATGTAAAACAACTGTACAACTCATGGGGGGGGGGGTATAGTGAGGAGGGGGGAGATGGGGGAACAATGAGGGACAAGGTAATAAATTGGATAAAAATGTACTTGCCTTACATATGAAACTGTAACCACTCTGCACTTCACTTTGAAAATAAAGAAGAAAAAGGGAAAAAAGAAGAGAGTCTCACAGACTTTGCTGCCAAGGCCTGGGATGGCTTTGAACCAAGATCCTCAAATCTTACCCCCTTGAGTAGCTAGGCTTACAGGCATGAGAGGCTGGCACCCAGCTTGTTTCTTGTTCTTTCTAACTGAATTTTGCCTGTAATTATTTCACACTCTCTCATTCTAATAGTATATAATATTTACATAGGAAACTGTATAAATGAAATACCACAAAAAGCTTAAAATTTTGTGAATGTGCTTCTATGTACATGAATGTTTTATTTAACTTTCCTCTGTCATGATTAAAGATGTACATGAGCTACCCAGTTCTTACACCTTGGAAACTCCTAATAGTTATTTTTCAGTCTGTCTGGTCCTTCTCTGAAATCCACAGTGAACTCTAGAGAGAAAAACTTTGTCCTTATATACATGACTCATATCTTCCATTAACTTCAGTTCCTCTTATTTAAATTTTATCTTGGTACAAGATTTTACTCTTATAAGACCATGTCATATGGGTCTACATGACTCTCTCTCTCTCTGACACTTTAGGATTCAAATAGTATAAATAAAATTTGGCATATGGAAAATGTCACGTTACATCCTAAATCCATGTTAGGCATTTTCAAGCAAATTTTTGTTGTCTTCTTGTTTTCTTGAAAATGTAAAGCACCTCCCTAAAACCTGCCTATGTAAAATTAGCTTGAATTTGTTCTACGCCTTTCTTTATGTCAAACAAATGCAACTGTAGGAAGTCTTGTGCATTCTGGAGCCAAAATTTGTTTCTGTACTATTTTTTTTTCTGGGCATTGTATATCTTTTAGTATGAATAGAGGAATTCAGCTTTACCTGGGAAACATGAGGGTTTGCACATTAATGGGGAAGGAAAGATTTTTTTAATGCCACAAGAAGTTAATCTTCAGCATATAAACCAATTGATTATTCACTACTTATTAGCTTTACTCAACTTTGAGTTAATAAGAAGTGAAAAATTAGGGAGATCTTCATTCTAAACTGGTTCTTGGGATGTGGAGAGACATTGAATTCAGTCAAAGTGGTGGTGATTTGAAGGAGACATAAAAGAAGCAAAAGATACTACTACTACTACTAGTAGTTGTTGTTGTTGTTGAGAGATGTTGTTCAAAACACACAAAAGTTCAGTGAGATCGAAAGAGGTCATCTGTGCACGATGGTGACTAGTGGGCAGGTGAACTACCTCTTAACCCCAGAAGT